>NC_134486.1:95580053-95687553 GCF_040206685.1 Ascaphus truei | reverse complement strand
ACACACACACATACACACACACAACTAATTGTAGTATAATGTAATACAATAAATACATTTATGTCAAAAATTAATGTTGTTCTGACTAGGAATTTATTAAATGTGTTTTATTTTAAAGCGGGGTTGGGGGCGGGACTAGGGGCGGGGTTAGGGGCGGGACTAGGGGCGGGGTTAGGGGCGGGGTTAGGGGCGAGTAGATTTTTTGGTTGGGCTAGAAGATTTTTGGGTGATTTGTCGAACACTGTATATATATATATATATATATATATATATATATATATATATATATATATATATATAAACAACGAAGGGATAGGGAGTGATCACAGGACCATACCAATTGTATAATGTAATCAATTATGTAAGTGAGGTAATCAAAAAGATGGGTGCAAACTGTGAACTGAAAAGTGAATCAGAAAAGGGAAGGGAAACACAAAATGGATGTGCACCCTAAAAGAATTCACTTATATGCACACCAAACTAATGTAAAAATTAACTTTTAATAAGTATCTTAAAACATATATTACCTAAGTAATGTGCAATGTGGATTAAAAATATATTAAATCAGACATATCTGGCATCCGTGTCTTTAATTATTAGGTCGTGCTGTCCCAGATATCCACTTAGTGTTGATGGGATACAAAAGACAGAGGATGCTAAGAGTCAGGGTGTTAACCCCTCTGGAGCAACGATGAGACCCAGTAGTGATAATATATAATTGTTCACAGATAGAGCTTCCTTGCTAGTTAGACCAGTGCTACGCACTGCAATAGGGGCGTTGGTGTATTGAAGTGCAAATGTCTGAATAGTGAAGTTAACATATACAGTGTAATGATAATACAGACACTGCAACATACAACCACCAGACTCAGCAGTGCTGGAGTAAATAGCACAAAGATAATTGTGAAGGCACCTCTCATAGAGTGCAAGGAAAGCAAGCACACAAACTGTGAAAATAAATAAATAGATAAACAACTATCTGCTAGGGTCTACAAAGTTAAAACCAGGAGACTACAGACACTGCATTAAAACAGCTCCAAGTAGGAGACTGACAACATTGCGTGTCCAACGCGCGTTTCCCTCCAGCAAAGGAGCTTCTTCAGGGACAAATTTTACTGGGGGAGAGAGGTCTGAACCCTTTTATACACACTCAATACCCTAATTACAGACTCAAAAGTCTTGGAATTCTCTCTGATAATTTATTTATTAGTGTTTGAGTACTTTGCTGAATCAGTCTGGAAGTGAGATCAGTGTGCATGTGCTAACAGCTGACAGCAATTGAGTCTGTAATTAGGGTATTGAGTGTGTATAAAAGGGTTCAGACCTCTCTCCCCCAGTAAAATTTGTCCCTGAAGAAGCTCCTTTGCTGGAGGGAAACGCGCGTTGGACGCGCAATGTTGTCAGTCTCCTACTTGGAGCTGTTTTAATGCAGTGTCTGTAGTCTCCTGGTTTTAACTTTGTAGACCCTAGCAGATAGTTGTTTATCTATTTATTTATTTTCACAGTTTGTGTGCTTGCTTTCCTTGCACTCTATGAGAGGTGCCTTCACAATTATCTTTGTGCTATTTACTCCAGCACTGCTGAGTCTGGTGGTTGTATGTTGCAGTGTCTGTATTATCATTACACTGTATATGTTAACTTCACTATTCAGACATTTGCACTTCAATACACCAACGCCCCTATTGCAGTGCGTAGCACTGGTCTAACTAGCAAGGAAGCTCTATCTGTGAACAATTATATATTATCACTACTGGGTCTCATCGTTGCTCCAGAGGGGTTAACACCCTGACTCTTAGCATCCTCTGTCTTTTGTATCCCATCAACACTAAGTGGATATCTGGGACAGCACGACCTAATAATTAAAGACACGGATGCCAGATATGTCTGATTTAATATATTTTTAATCCACATTGCACATTACTTAGGTAATATATGTTTTAAGATACTTATTAAAAGTTAATTTTTACATTAGTTTGGTGTGCATATAAGTGAATTCTTTTAAGGTGCACATCCATTTTGTGTTTCCCTTCCCTTTTCTGATATATATATATATATATATATATATACACAGTGTTCGACAAACCTATACATTTGCTTGCCCCGGGCGAGTGGATTTAACCCCCGGGCGAGTAAATATTGGCCCAAGCAGCACACGTTTGGTACTAGGTGGCGAGTAGATTTTTTTGTGTGGCGAGTAGATTTTTTTGTGTGGCGAGTAGATTTTTTGGTGACTTGTCAACCACTGTATATATATATATATATATATATATATATATATATATATATATATATATATATATATATATATATGTAGCCCCCTGTAAACAGCTCAGGCTATACCTATCTTCCTTCTACTGTGGTAAGTCCTGTTAAGATCAGGCGCCAGTAATCATTATGGGTTTTCCCCCTTCCTAGCCATAACCTGAATGGTAGATGCCGGCCTGGATTCTGTTGCAGGCATGAGCAAGAGGGAGGTTCTGCTGACACCGGGAGGGGAGGGGCTAGCTCTATATTTAGCAGCCCACTCCGGCGAGTGCTGGTTGTTCTTCATGCTTGCTGTGTGCCATGTTCCTTTTCTGATTGATGGTTCTTTAATGGAGAGAGAGTGGCTTAAGAAGAGTTTGAGTGAGCAGTGAGACCAAGAGTCTAGAGTTGCTGGTTATTATGCCGTGAGCCACGAATCTTGCGGAATGATCCGAGGAGTATCAGGAGGCTGCGGGCTCCCCGGCGCAGAGTGCCGGTTGAGAGCGAGAGGAACCAAACCGATCAGCGTCTGTAAATAGAGCTGATAGAATCATAGACTGGTGGACCAATGCCCTCACTCCGCTGCCAAGGGTGATGGGAATAGAATTCAAGACCCACCCCGAGGCTAACCTCGGGGGTGGGCCACGGGGTATTGCTGCCCTAGCTCAGACCATCCTGTCGGCCGAGTGACTTGAAGGGAAGGAGAGGAGGAGGTCGTGGGGAGTTGAGCAGGTTGTACTTGGCCCTGGCGATTGTTTTGTGGCTGCTGGAAGCCTTATCGTTGGGATATCATTTCCCTGTCAAATAAAGAGACTGTTTTGCACCCGTAAAGACTGTGTGTGATTTGGAGAGTATAATCCTGGGACCCGAGGGGTTCTTCTATACCGGTCCTATCCCATTGCCCTGGGAGTATAGAAGATGGAGGCGCTGCACCACCGAGATAATATGGAGGCTACCACCCTAGAAGCCCGGTCCTGGCTCCCCCACAACATCGCGGGAAGCTCAGGCCCTCCTGTTCCTCACAGGTACGCACCACACCACCTGTAACAAGCCCCCATGCACCCCTCACACTCCCGTAGAGACTGGGGGGGGGATAGGGTTACATATATATAAACAGTTTTACAATATAGGTATACTGCTCACAACCACCGATCCATCCCCTGAAGAAATCAGTCAATCTGAAGAAACGCGTAGAGTTACACGTGTTGCTGATATCAAGATGGTTGTGAGCGGTATACCTATATTGTAAAACTGAGGGAATCCGCTGCCCTGTTTAAAATGTTCCCTACCCGGAACTAAATGCACTGGATGTGTGTTGCCAGAGGACTGTCTGATAGATGACACCATTGGGAGTTCCTGCTGGATGGGAGCTCGTGACGGCCAGTACAGACAGTGTGAGTGGAGGAGCGGAGCCGCATCAACTCGTTTGGGGCATGAGTATTGATCTAATAAAACGCCTAAATATACTCTTTGTTTGTGAGTTTTAAATTGTGATCTATGGAATTTATTAAATATTTTTTAATGATGATGCACTAGGATCAGGCGCTTTTTTCTTTTCTTCTTTTTTATATATAGCATCCCTATCCCCCCTCTTTGCCCCCCCCCAGCAAGAGGGACATGGGGTTCAGTGAAAAGGGAGTAGTTGTACCAGTCCCTGTGGCTTTGACAGGGTTTGTACCTGCTCAGAAGGTATGTAGGTGCTCAGTCATACCTTATTCCATCTAAGGGTAGATGTAGTGAATCTGGGCTGGCTTGTATGAGGAGTAGTGCAAGAAAGAGGACGCCAGGAACTTTTGAATATTTATTACCAGGAGGTAACTTCTTCTACAGCATAAACAATCTTGTGGATATACAAATCTTGTTAACTGGACAGGCTTTCAGCAGTTACAGTGCAATACATTTCCTTCCCTCTCACCATTAGACTGGTAATGGCTCATCTCATTAAAGAGCCTCTTGCCCTGCAAAGTTGCAGATCCAGACCCTTGTCCAGAAATCACTTGCAGTCCACCAAGGTCTCTTCCTAGTCCGGCAGATGGGAACTACTTGCTACTGTGGTGTTGGAAATGTCCAGTATCTTAACTGTAAAAATATTCTTAAACTGAATACAGGCCTCTCCTTATGAGAGCCTGTCTGACCAGTTCCTTGCTTAAAGGTTATTTATCTTATTGGACACATCCCTAACTAGGAAACAATTAAATAGGGATAATACTTACAAAACTATATACAGGTGAGAACCCCTTCCTCAGACCCTGAAGTCTCACTTGAATCTCTTCGGGATCTACCTGCAAAATGATGGATCCCCCACCTTTTATACCCAGGGGCGTGGCCAACATACTACCCCAGTATCTGGGCCGAATATATGATGCAAACTGGTCACACCATATCTATGTGACCATCTAGCAACTTCTAGTAAGAACACAGAGAAAGACATGTGCAGTGAAAGAGCAACATTATAGCAACATCAAGTGACTAACCCCGGTGCAAAATTAACCCCTACGCTGCCTGCAGCTACCAGGGCTGACATGCAGGGATTTTCTAAACTTAGCAAGGGTGATATATATTTTCTCCATTGTTTTTAATACATATTGTCAGGGATCCTTTTAATACGATGTTGCCTAGGCCTCTGGCTATTATCTTTCTTTTGGCCCTAACAGTATAAGTCCTGTTGTACACAGGCAATGCGGGGGATAAGCTCTCTCATGGAGGCCTAGCTTGCTATTGCAGCCTGGATACACAATTGCCGTATCCAGGGGCTGACCTCGCAACAACCAGAGAGTGTCATCCCTGGGGAGGATACTTGCTGGGTCACATGCCCATGATGTGATGCCTGTCAGTATCGGACCTGCCCCCGTATGGGGCAGGGTTACCAGCCCCTGCGCTGGGTACATAAGCTGACACTCTCCCAGATGTCAGGAGGTTCCTTCCCTCCTCAAGTGCAGTAGATGTGTTTACCCCTTATTCCATCAGGGGGTAAGAGGAGCTGAGGAGGGGCCGGCAGGGCGTCAAGCCCAGTTGGTCTGCTCCAGGGAACATCTATGCTGTAACCAGAATGATGCCAATTAAGATTCTGTTGTATACATCGGTTGTAGTCTGTATCAATAGAACACTATCTACATTGCGAGTGCGGACCATCCTGGCTGTACCAGGATCCTCACCGGCTGGAGGCGCTGCGCTACCAGGATCATCACTGAGAGCCTGTCCTGACACCTCCCCATACCATCGCGGAGTTCTAAGGGCCTTCTGTTCAACCTCACAGGTATGCACCGCACCAGAATACACTTGGTAGTGCCATGATCTCCCTTGGGGGAGGGGAGGGGGGGTGCTACACTTCATAAGACTTTAAAAACAAAAAAGGTCCCAACAAGACAGACAAACAAATAGGTGAATAAATATAAATTGAAACATTTTCAAATTTGCCCTGAAATACTCTTTATTTTGTCTTGGTCCCTAGAGACTAGCAATGAATGATGAGACCATCACACACTTCATTCAGAGTCCTTTATCTGTGCCATATAAAAACAATAAAATGCCATAGTTATATTTAAAATGAATTCAGATTACATATCTGACTTTCCTTATCAGATGTCTGACATGCTTGTAATAAGCATAAAAGCTTTTCTGATGTGTGCCCAAAAAAATGACAACATTCACTTTAAAATGTTCTAGATGTAAAAGGAGCTACAGTTAAATAAGCAAGTTATTCTATATTTCTCCTATTAATTAAAAAAAGTGAAATCATGCAGAGGCCCAGGACAATAAATGTTATTATGAGCTGTGAAAGGATAGTTAGAAAAGAACATATAGGTCAGATCCCAGTGGGGCGGGTGGCATTTGGAATAAATCAAATCTGAGTTTCCATAACTCATCCAAAATGAACAATGTTAAACTAACATTCATTTTTTTTTTCATTCTTGTGTATTTTTAACAGTTCTCTCTTTTTGCTCTGTATTCATTATTTACAATGGAAAAACAAGACTTTACAGGTACTTTCATGCAAACGGCACACAGACCAGGTTTTTGAAGTATGCTGGTCTTGTTTTAAAATTGACTATAGGCACGCTGACACCCTTTTTTGAAATGTTAATCCCTCATTCATAGCTGGAATACTAATCGTTCTTTGGTACAAGGTACAACAGTGACAACCACCTTTCCCTGAACTTGAGTAGAAGTAGAATGAGTACGAGAGGCACATTCCAGCTATTCTGTACAACCATAGCTGTTGATTCATTGACCTTATAAGAGTCAGTGAAATCTTTGCACAAGGCTTGTTTTAAAGTGGTTAAGCTTTTAAGTCTTTTTAAAGCTTTTATTTTGTTAACTCTTAAAATATAGATCGTTGGCCCTTTAATAGTAGTTAAAACGTTCAACCCATAATTTGTAATATGGGCCTTTCTAGTAATAAAGCTGACTTTTGTTTTTGACAAGAGACCACAAAATTGATGATTGAGATTTAACTATTTACCCACTATGCCCCAGATACACAAAGCTCTGTTGTTGACTTAACGAGGTGTTAACTTAAGTTACCGCATCGTTAAGTGCTAACGGGTATCTTTAAAGCTCGCTAACGTAGTATGAAGTGCCATTTTCAAACTTAAGAGACTCTTGCATTGGTATGACGGATGTTAGTGGTAATGATATGCCAAAGAGGTGTTCCCTGTATCAACATCTATCCACAAAGCTCTGCTATAGTGAACGTTGGAATTCAACTATGTGTTAGGTCATACTTAAAGGTGGTGTTTAGCTCTGTCCATGAACTGTTAGCCTCTGCTATTCAGGGCAGCAGAATGTAACTAAACCAGTGTCTGGATAGCTCTACTGTCACAGCATACTTTTGAGCTCTTCTTCTCACAGCTGTATCTGATCATACTCGTGGACACTATCCTGGCTTCCTTTAAAAGCAGACCACTTGCACGTCCTGGTTGCCAGTTCAATGTGCCTTGTGCACAAAAAGGAGCACACCTGAAATACCTGCGAGATATGTTAATAGGATATGGAAAGATTAGGAAGGAAGCCAGAGGAAATACTGTTCATGAGTATGATTAGCTACAGGTATGATCCGTACAGCTCAAAAGCATGCTGTGACAATAGAGCTATCCAGCAGCTGGGATTATGTGTCAAAGTTTGCCAGCTGAAAAAACAAATGGGGATAGAAGAGCAGAGCACTACCGTGACGTGAAAAGAAGAGAAAGGATCTAAGGTGGCTCTAATAAAAGAGCTTAATGAATCACATGGATCACAGGGTAAAAACGCACCTACGCATTTTGTGCTGCCACGCTTTATCAAGGTAGACCTTGCATGAAATGCATAGGCGTGTTTTTACCCTGTTATCCAAATAATTAATTAAACTCTTTTTTTTATTAGTGCCACCTCTTGATCCTTTCTGTTCTTGTCATGGTAGTGCTCTGTTCTTCTACCCCCAATTGGATCTTCACCTTCATGGATGCACACCTTGGAATATCAGGACTGAGTAGACGCATCAGGGTCATCTGGTATCAAATAAGTGCCCTGTGTCTGAATGTTTTATATTAATGATCTACAGAGGATGTGATATTACACTACATGTGCGGGCACCTATGCCACAATTCCCTTAAGTGTTATTTCCCTGTTACCCTTATAGATGAACTGCAACCACCTAGTACAAGTATTCCAGATTTGACAAATCTGCTTACTTTATTACTGTGGAGTCTACACCTAGTCAGAGCACCATCACCCTGTGGGACCCCAGCTGAAAAAATAGGTATTTCTTTCCTTTATACATTTGGACCCAGATGTACTAAACTCTGTGAGGGCATCTAGTGTGACATTAACCTCAGTCTACATCTTGGTAATTATAAATAACTTAGGTTAATATTATGTTACATGCATAATGTTAACTATATCATACTTTAGGGGTACTGAGATGCAAATGTATTAAAATAATAGCATCACCAATCCATTAAAGATCGTTAATATCACATTATTGGCAGATAGTGCACTGTTATTGTACAATACAATAAGCCTATGCTAATGAGATGTAGAACGATGTTATTTTTGCATGAAATTAGCTCTGTGGACACCAGGTTAACTCATGGAAAATATAACGTCCATTACTGTTTTAGTAAATCTAGGCCTTGGTGCATACAGTATGTATTGTGCCAATTAAGTGTTGATACATAAGGCACTGTTTCTTGCACATCAACAACACACTTACTGAAGCTGCATTTTTTTTTTAATTTAGTTTATTTTACTTATTTCTTTATTTTCTGGACTAAATGAGCAAGGTAAGAAAAAAGACTTATCGTACATAAAAGTAAACTAATAAGGAGGCTAATCTGCATCATTTAAACAATTTACATACAAAAACATTTAGCATTTTTTTTATTCTACAATGTAATTCTAAAACTATGTGCATAAATATTGGAAAATAGGAACATTGTACATAGGAACATATATATTTTCACATTATGAGAATTTAATTTATTACTGCAGTGTTTAATATCATCACCATCATCATCATCATCATCATCATCATCATCATCATCATCATCATCATCATCATCATCATCATCATCATCATCATCATCATCATCATCATCATCATCATCATCATCATCATCATCATCATCATCATCATCTTCATCATCATCATCATCATCATCATCATCATCATCATCATCATCATCATCATCAATCATAAATTATCATCTTCATCTTCAGCCCCTCTTGATCCACTGTTGAATGAAGTGCTCCCCAATGATCTTCCATGTACTGCGATTGCAAACCTCTCTTCTCCACGTTGTTTCAACACATTTTCGGATATCATCCTCCAATCTTACTTTTGGTCTCTCATTTGCCTTGGAATTCTCTTGAGTACCATTTTTGCCCAATGATTGAGTGTTTTATACAGTGTGTGTGTATTAAAAATAAATCACTATGATATACTGCAGATATTGTTAACAAATACAATAAGTATTAGAAAATATTTTGAATGTGGGAGAGTGGGAGAGTACCTAGAGCGTTAAGACTCTGAAAAAAATCCATCTTTGATTTGGATGATGAAAATGTCATATAGAATTGGCTGAAAACCCTAAGCAAATGTTCTCAGGACTCAATGCGTTTGATCATAGTCCAACATATTAAAAAAAAACATATTTGAAAGACCTAGAAAAAGAGATTGATAAATTGAAGGACAATCTGGGGACCCTGGATAAAATCCAGAATTTCAAAATCAAAGATAGAAAACTGCAGAAAAATATGGATTCTTTACAAAAACAAGTTATTGCTATTAAGGTTTAAAAATTTCAGAAGAGATGAGGAAGACAACACCAAGGGCTAGCAAAGGAATTGGCACAAACATAGGAACAACTATACGAATAGTCAGAACTCAAGGGAGAACGTTCACATGATTGATAGGGGCCTGCAAAGTAGACTGTTTAGAGAATGGAATAATCATAACATCAACGAAAGTTTTCTCATAACAATTAACAGACTCTCTGTTTGGGAGAAGGTTTCAAGAAAGTTGAGACCGGTCCTATTCAAATAAAAGATATGGAGGATCCAATGAAAGATCTAAAGACTATTCCTCTGAGTTTAAAACAAGAGAGGAAACAGGGAATCTGATCTGTTTTAATCGAAACGTTTTTTAGAGCAACTGTGGTCTCTCAATTTGTGGGAGAGTACTGTACCAACAGATTTCTCCCTCTTGTGGAAAGAGAATTCCCATTGGGCAAAGAGAAAGATGAATTACAGGGAGGAAATGGGGAGAAGAAAGCCTAGGGCTAAAAACGGTAACCAGATAGTTAATATTATCTTCAACCTAAGTGCAAAGGTGTTGACACCAGCACAGAATAAAATCATAACAAAGGGATTGATATCCACACCTACCAGGCCCAATAGCTATGACCTGTTTGTCGATGTCAATAAATTATTTAGAAAGTTAACAATTAAAAGATTTTTCTACTTAAGAAAACTGCATTAAAAACATAACACAATTCAGGGATGAATGGTGGTCAACCACAAACAAAAGACCATGAACTGTTTTACACACGAAATTAAAACCCAAGTCCACATTCTATCCATGCTATGCCAAAGGTAATCACTTGGATGTTTCTATCAGGTGACCAACAGAGATTTTGAACTGCTGACTAAAGAAGAGTCAAAACATAAACGTTTTTTGACCTAGACAGAGAGGGAAGCTCTGATAGTCATTATGAAAGATGACGAGATAGTTCTCAAATAAGTTAACAAGGGTGGAGGAGTTGTTTTTACGGATAGGATGAACTATATTAAAGAATCAGAGAGAATATTAGGAGATGTGGACACATAGTTAAAATTGGCAAAAGACCATCAAAAAAGTTTAAAAAATGAATTGGTTGCCTACTGTTGAAAGGACAATCTTTTGGAATTCTTAAAGTTAGTGAGGACAAATTTCTATTTAGGGAGAAACCTAAGTGAACCCTGTTTAACTTTCTCCCAAAGATTCATGTTGCCTATCGTATCAAACATCGATTCCCTGACATGAAATCTCTCAGAGTATATTGATAGTTTCCTTCGAAAATATGTAAGACAACTAAGACCTTACCTTAGTATAAGACAGATGCTTTGGACTTATTGAAAGAACTCCAATGGCAGGAAAACATTATATTTGTTACACGCGTTGTAACTTCTTTATTCACACCAATCATGCTAAGGGATGTGAAGCAGTGAAGACGGTTCATCATAGGATGGTGATATGCCAGATGCACAGGCTACTCTTTTGTTAGATAGTATTGAGTTTATTTTAGGGCACAATTATTTTTGGTTTAATGAGATTTTTATTTACAGAACTGTGGGACCACCATGGGGAACCAGGTTCACACCGAGCGATGTGAATCTATTTATGCAAGTTTGAATGATACCAGAATGACACCATCTGCTCCAACGCGGGGCTTGGTGCAAACTTGGTGACATAGAATAGATGTTTAGATTACATTTTGTTTATTTGGAAGGGGTTGGAGTATGGAGGAGTTTTTGATGTCCATTAACTGTAAAGATTATTATTTGGCATTCACCTCTAAATTAAGCAGTAAAGAGTTAGATTTTTTGGATATGACTATTTATATTGAAACAATCAATGGAGGACTAAACATTCAAACCTGAAGATAGAAATAATTTTATTTTACAACCGAGCTATCACCATCGAAGATGGATAGGAAACATTCATTTTGGTCAATTTAGAAGTGTTAAGAGAAATTGCACTGAAAAATAGATATTTGTCCAACAGTCCCCATTGAGGAAGAAATTTTTAGAATGTTAGTATAAGGAGCCAAGAGTAGATGAAGCTTTGGAGAGAACAACTAAGCTCAGTAGACGAGACCTTTTAGAGATCCGTAATAATAATAAAAAGTGTGATGTAGCATGTATCTTACAGTATAATAGGACAGCCAATAAGATTAATAAAAACATCAAAACAAATTGACGCATAGCGAGGAATAATTAGTTTTTAAAAGATACCATTCCAGAGAGACCAAATGTGATCTTCAGAAGGGCGCCTAATTAATAAACAAACTGACCCCAAGTTCCCTCAAAGACAAAATGAAATCTACTAACAGTTGGTTAGGGCCCCCCAAAGGGGTCTATGGCTGTATGACATGTAAAGCTTACCTATTTTATGCTAAAGCCAAATTGAAGTTTAAATCTTACATGTCAGGGGATTCTTTTGACCTTGACAAATTAATGAATTGTAGAACCAAGCACGTAATCTACATGCTGGAGTGCCCTTGTGGTCTCCAGTATGTGGGGAAGACAACGAGACCTGTGAGGGTTCATATCTTAGAACATTTAAGGAATATCCGCAGGTACGTTCAAACACATATTGTATCAAAACATTTTGTATCACACCATCAATCAGATCATCTCAGGTTAAAATACTTAGGAATTGAACACATATTACCACATTGGAGGGGAAGTGATAGAACCATAGAGCTGACAAAATGAGAAACTTTTTGGATACACAAATTGGGGAACCTGATATTAGGAGGGTGAAACGGAGATATCAAAATTGGGGCTTTCTATATGTTAGAAGGTTCATCATTGCTGATCATTCTGATGGAACAACTGGTATTCTGTATACACTCAGGGACGTGATTAACATGTGCACTGTTGCCTTGATATTCTACTATTTTTAGAGATTTTTAAAGGGCTTTTGACATGCTCTAATATTCATTATTGATCAAGTTAAACCTGTATTTATAACATGATAAGTTCTTAATTAACTATCCCCTCCTTTTATGATCAGATTGAAAAGTATATATTACTATATTGAAGTCCATTGGAATTAATGTATGTAATGCAATGTAATGTACAAAACAATTCTTTTGCGAATTTGGATCCATAGCGGATCGGCCGGTTCGTTTGGCCCACGGATTTCAGTGGATCAATCTTAAAAAGGGCGATTCACGGTTTTCCAGATTTTTTATTATTTTTACCAATACACTCTGCAAATTCTGCAACTCATAGCCGGATATGCAGAATCCAAGCAACGGATTGCTGAATCCGCTGATTGCATTCTATAAATCCATCCACGGGTTGTATCCAATATTAGATTTTGGTGAATCCGCGCAGATTGAAACCGTCCAAATCAATTTGTGGATTTTACACCATGAAGTGGGTTTATGCGGTAACATAAAAAATCCGGGAAACAGATTTCTGCGGATTTGTCTATTTCTATACACAACTTAGAGTGAAATTAATTAATGTGAGAGAAACTTAACGATAGGGAGATCTTTTCTCAGATGGTAATATGAAGCCATGGTTTAAATGTTGTATTTAAATGAGATTTTGACAAAAATTCACACATTTTGGGGCTTCTTTTATTTCTCTTCTCTGTTTCTTCTTTTCCCTTTTTGTATTATTTATATATGCTAATAATCTATTTTGACCATTTATATGCTGGAGAACAAACTTGTTTACTTGTAATAGCTTAGGGATTTTAACCTTTATGTATAAAATTATTCCAGTATGAGGGACCAGTTATTGTGAGCCAAGGATTTTGAGTTTAAGAAAAGGTTAATAATATAAAGTAGTCTGTTTAGCACTGTTAGGTGTTATTGCTGTCCTTGTTACATTGTATCATATAGAATGTTATTGACTAGGTACCAACAGAATGTTTAAATGTAGAGAACTATTTTTCTAGAGGGCTAGTGTATTGTCACAGTTATTTATTATGAGAAGTGTCAATATTACTGTTGGGGGTTTTGGTACACTGAGCATGCTGCAATAGAATAAAGATTATATACATCACTTGCAAAGGTATTAGCCTTATTGGCTTTAAATAACTGTGGGCACCATATGTCCTACACACACAATAGAGAAATTACACGTATTTCACATAGCATACTGTTATTAACAGTTTTTTCATGTATATCCATGAAAATATGAATTGCTTGCATATCAGGATACAGGCAGTCCTCGGTTATCTGACGCAATGCGTTACTCAACATGCGTCAGATAGCGAAACGTTGTAAAGCGAAACCCGTTTTCCCATAGGAACACTGTTTAAATGAAACGTTCCGTTCCTGAAGGCATTTTTAATGCTAAAATACACAAAATATTTTACTCAAACAATAAGATTATGCTGCACACACATACATTATGATGTAAAGATTCTATTTATTGAATCCAGAACTGTATAATAAAACTGTTAGACATGTTTAAAGGCATAAATATACCACAAAACCTTCACACAGACTGATCTGGATGATTTCCCTGACTGCAGCCTTCTGATTGACATAATGTTGCAACTTTGCAAAGCATCGTAAGAGCGTCGGATAAGCCATTTTGGCGTCGTAAAACTGGCCATAGGGATGCATTGGACAGCGTCGGATAAGCCATTCGTCGTAAAGCGAAGCGTCGTAAAACGAGGACTTACTGTAGTTGTGTGCATATTTTGAACTATGATAAATGGGGTTGTGATATCGGTTGCAGATCAAGAGAATAGCATTATATATTTACATGTGTGCCGATTGATCAATTTAGTTAATATTAATGTAGGTATAAATAGTAGTGGTCTGGCAGGATACAAACATTGAGTCCTGAAGAAGAATTTGAAGGTGAAATGCTTAGAGTCGTGTCTGGGGAACAAGTGAGACACGTCACTCTACCTTCCATCCAGTTGAGGGTTCTGGATACGCAGGACAGACTGTCATGTGGGACGCTGAGACGGGGAGACTGCAACTCAGGAGTTCCGAAGTTTGTGATGATACATTTTAAAGATTATTCACACTGTGAGTGTGCATTTTATTGTTCATTTGTTTTCTTTGAGCTATAAAGAGATTTAGCAGAAAATCTGCAGTAGTGTCTCTTATCTCTGTCCCCTTCAGATTTTCCTGCTGACCAGACAACTTTTGCAGATATTGCCACGTTTTGAGAAATGCAATTTTTAAAGCTGGGAATATGTGAGTAGCATAACCAACCTACTTACCTATAGATTCCCTGCTACCTCTGGGAACATATTACACTATTGTGTGCCTATTTTTCGTCTATTTCTCAGTACCAGGATAGGTAGAGAAGAAGAAGCGCTCAAATGCTAGGTATAATAACCAATAATAGCCAATGCCAACATCCGAGGAGAATTCAAAGATAATAATGATGAGTTGTAGTAATGCAGCTAACAATAATGGGTTAACGAACCTCCTGAAGACAGGTAATGGGTAGGAATGACCCCCCCACGATCAATCTCATTGCAAGTTCCCATGTAGCAAATAGGTACTCACAATTCCTCGGTGTGGCTGGCTGGATGTGCAGCTTCCAGTGGTATAGGATGCAGATGGTGGAGAAGAGCGCACGATCCGACGGGAGCAAGGAGAGGACCCAGAATCAAAAATATAAACTTTATTGTGTCATAAGACCTAAAATCCAACGCGTTTCGAAAGCTAGTTCGTTCTTTATCAAGGAATAATAAAGAACGCACTAGCATTCGAAACACGTTGGATTTTAGATTTAATGACACAATAAAGTTTATATTTTTGATTCTGGGTCCTCTCCTTGCTCCGTCGGATCATTCGCTCCTCTCCATCATCTGCATTT
The DNA here is from genome assembly GCF_040206685.1 of Ascaphus truei. Taxonomy (NCBI): domain Eukaryota; kingdom Metazoa; phylum Chordata; class Amphibia; order Anura; family Ascaphidae; genus Ascaphus; species Ascaphus truei. The sequence continues at coordinate 95,672,265 of NC_134486.1, read as the reverse complement.
CTCAGTACCAACCTGCACTCCCCTTTCTATGAGAATAAGATAATTTATAAAAACAGAACAAAGCCTTGGAGGATCCCTCAGCTAAAACATCCATGTGGTTAGATTTAGAGACTGATATGGACACATATTGGGATCGTCAAGATATATAAAAGATTAAACCAGGTTAATGCACATGGTCCAATTTCAGATTACTCAAGCGTGGTTAACATGATAGCGTTGTCAAAAGTATTGTAAGCCATGGCAAAATCTAGGAATATTTACCCAGTCAACTGTCCATGTTCCATTCCACATTGGGTCTCATTGGATATTTTTTATATAGTTGTTACTGTGGAGTGATTTGGTGGAAAGCCAGATTGGAATTCACTTGGGATGTTTTACTACTTATAATAGTTGCTTAATTGGAAATTAACATATTTCTGTAATTTTGTACAGTATAGATAGAATAGAAATAGGTCTGAAGCTGGAGAAAATGTTTTTGTCACAATTTTTTAAAACTGGGATAACCTAGCAGTTTTCCAGGCCATAGGGATTTGTCCAGAAGACAAAATAGAGTTAATTAAGGAGGCAATTGGTTTAGCACTGTCTGGGGTACTAAGACAGAGGAACTGAGATTGTTCTGGTCCACATTGGTTATTTAGCTTTAGTGGTAGCAGCTCCTGTACGATCTACTCTTCAGACACGGATACATTGAAAATGCATGAGCTCAATGAGGAGGGGATATTGATATAGGTGTGCGCTCACTCTGGGATTCAGGATTATGGTTAGTATAACACATCATGAAAGGGTTAATTCCTACACCGTCCATTCATATGGTTGCTACTTAAGATTTTCCCTTATAGGCTATTTGGAGAAATAATGCAATGCTCCTCAGGGATTAGAAGTAAGGGCAGCTTTCAGCAGGTGCTAAATATGGTTACGTTATTAGCATAACATTAACAGAGGATCTCCATTGGTAGGTAAAGTGATCATTACATATCATTTGCATATGAAGAAGCCTAAGGTTGTTAATATTTTAGGTTCCCTTATTTTTAAGGAAAATGGATGAATAACATAGGGCTAAGCAGCTTTGGGATATACGTTATGGATATGGATACGTTAAAATAAAATAACATAACCTTAAAAAAAACGAGTGACCTTCTGAGGATCTACTCCTCGGACTCTGTGCAGTGGAGCATGGATAAGACAGAGTTTTAGAAATTCGGACTGGAAAAAATCAAGTGCAAAATCAGGGTCCGGTATCAAATTGATTCTGTACCAAGGACAGTTGGTAAAGTCCAAAAGAAATCTAAATGTTCTAGTGCAATGGTACGCAAAGTGGGGGTAACGCCCCTCAGGTGGGTGCTGGATTTGTCTGGGGGGGGGGGGGTGTGGGCGGTTGCAGACGCCCCACACTCTTCCCCGAGGCATTTAAATTAAATGCTGAGGGATTGCGGGAGGCCCCTGCAACTCTAAAACTTACCTGCACTCTGCCGGCATCACTCGTGTCCATGGCAACGCCGCTGCAGGGGTAATGTGATGTGACGTCACACGCGTCAAATGATGCTGCGGCGTCATTTGACACCTTGCAAGGTAAAGAGGGGGGCTCAGAACAGAGAGGAGCAGGCCAGGAGGGCGCAGCAAAAAAGTTTGTGCGCCCCTGTTCTAGTGAATACAAATGTAAGGCTAGATTGTAATAGTTTGATTTTACAATGTTGCAGATCTCTTGAACAGCAAAGGAGTTAAAGCCTTTGCATAATGTGTGAGGGTGTTCTGAGGCTTGCACAGCTATGACAATCATGCAGTAACTATCACATGCTATACAAACAGAATCTAATTCTGTCAACATGATTGAGCAGTATAGCAATTTTTAGGATTCTGTCATTGATTCTTTTAATTCTTCTATTGTTGCCTTAGAACGCACATCTGGCCCACACCGCAACATCTTGATCTGCAGGGGCTGAGTATCGTCATCTTCATGTTCTATAAGAATAGGATAACGTGAGGCTGCTCTTGTGTTGCTCTAAGTGCAGCATTGCTTGGATTCTCAGGTGCAGGACCTGGAAAGAAGTCAATAAAAATGATAAAGGAATGGTATAGATCATCACTCTAATGTTTCTTTCTCAAAACAATTCTCAGCACTTAAATCACCACTAACACAATGTATTTTAAAGCTGCAGTATAGAAGGTGAAGGTAAGAAAAACAGAGCACTATATCCATCAGCAAAAGAACCACCAGGAGAGCGTTCCCATGAATTAAATGCTAATTTAATGGATCCAGAATTAAATACAACACATACCAACGCATTTTGGACTTTTGATAGTCCTTTATCAAGGTGAATACACATATCACATAACGAATACAATTTATACTAATCGTGGCATAACAGGGACCAACCGCAATAACTTCCGGGTTCGTCACCCGACGTGGGGAGTAACCCATGACCTGTGACGTAAGCACACCGGAAGGTGCAACATAATTGCATAACCGATCCCGATGTTAAGCGTCACTGCACAATAGGACCCGAGGGGTGTAGTGTGCGCGTCCACAGAGGAACACGCATTACTAACACAACCTCTCGGAGTCCTAATGGGGGAACAGTGCGTGACGTAAGCACGACGATCGGCGTGTGAAAACCTTCAAAATGCATCATGTTGCTATGCAACAGGACCCCCGTCAGTCAGGAAGGTTGAATCAAAATAAAAAAACTTTATTAAAACTACATTTTAAACAACAATTTTCCCATTAATGATTACTAGGAATACAAAAAAGATTAAAATCCAATAAAGAAAAATTGAAAATTAAAAACAATTAATTAAACCAACCACCTCACTTGTGTGGTATCCTTAAATCGTGACACGACTTGTGCAATGCTTGTGGGGGTTTACGAACAACCTAGTTACATAAATATAACATTGAAATATAGTATAACAAAATCTATTATATGATATACATAACATTGTTCGAAAAACCCTTTAGAGAGAATAGAAAATGAGATGCTCTTAATAACACTTTCTAGAATAAAGTATTATAATTTTAATTTAAAAAAAAAAACAATTTTAATTAGATTATACAAACCCATCATACAATGGGAGAACATATAAGTATCTTACTTACTTATAAGTATCAAATGTTATTAAGACATTCTGTGCTATTGCCTATACAAAAAGACCTTATGGAGAGAGACATTCAAGTATCAAAAAGGAGGGGCCCTATGTCCCAGTCAGAATTAAGACCATTAGGGATACGGGTTTGTAAAATAAAAATCCAAAAGAGTTCTCTTCTATTAAGGATACTTAATCTATTACCTCCCCTGATAGGACAAGGTACATGTTCAATACTCAAAAATGACATATTGTTCACCATCACCCATATTGCAGTTACTAAAATGAAGGTATACAGGATGATTAATATCTTTTTTAATAATGAGCCGAATGTGTTCGAGTATACGCACTTTTAAACACCTAATGGTTCGTCCTATATATTGTTTTCCACAACCGCATTTTAACAAGTACACCACATATGTGGTATCACAATTAATGAATAAATTTATGTAATATCTTTTGCCTGTTTTCTTTGAAAAAAACTCGGAATTGCATTCCATATACTTGCATGCTTTGCACTTTGAGCACGTGAAGCTACCTTTAGGTAAGTTTTTTGGTAGGACATTAGTTGAGGAAAACAAACTAGGAGAAACATAATTCGCGATAGTTTTTGCTCTTCTGAAAACTAATTTGGGCCCTTCCTCATAAATGGAGTGTAAAACTGGATCTGCAGCTAACACTCCCCAATGTTTTTTTACTATCTCCCTGATTTGATTAACTTGATTGTTATGTTGAACAACAAAAAAGGGAGAATTGGAGTGCACAGTTGGTTGATCACGAATTGTGTCCAATAAAACAGATCTATCCATATTGAAAACTTCTAAAAAATGCCTTGTTTAAGTCCCTTCTTTGGTAACCTCTGGCCTCAAAACGTTCCATCAGGTCTTTAGATTGTTTGAGGAAGTCGTCTTAATTTGTACCAATTCTTCTCAGTTTGATGAGTTGGCCGTTTGGTATACCCTTTATCAAGGATTTAGGGTGGCAGCTGTCAGCCCGCAAAAACGTGTTACGGCCATTTAATTTACGATAAACTGTGGTAATAATATTTTTGTGCATATCAATAGAAAGTAATAAATCCAAAAAGTGAATGTGATAAAGATTGTTATTAATAGTGAATTTTAAATTAAAATCGTTATCATTAAGATAATTGGTGATTAAAATAAATGTACATTTTCTTACTTGATTTATTTATATTCCATGTCTCATACGGATTCTAGCATAATGATTTATTATAATGATTTGTTTTTTCATGCACAATATGTCTTTATTTTCCATTTTTACTTGTTTTTCATTCTCCCCCCCCCCCATCCTCTCTCCCCCCCTCCCCCCCCTTCCCCCCCTCCCCCCTCCTCCCCCCTCCCCCCTTCCCCCTCCCCCCCCACCCCCCCTCCCTTTCCTTTCCCCCTTGTTTATTTATTTATTTATTTATTTATCTTCGCATCTTCTTCTGTTGCCTTCTCTTTGCATTTGTGTATTCATTCTCTATGGATTCAGCATCTATTGTTCTGCACAAAAATAGGAACATACTGTTCATCACTAAATATTATCATGAACAATTCTTTGCCCTATATATTGATTGATAATAAATTAAGGGCTAGAAGGAATTATATATTTTTCTGATATAACTAGACACTGTACATTAACAATATACTTTAGGTTATTCTACATCCTGTGTCTATCCATACGAGGAAATTGATTGCGTTGTCATTGATTTGTATTTTTATATGTCTGTTGTCACTCACAATTGTATGTTATACCCTCTGTCATTTCCCCCACTCCCGCGGCTGAACGGGTAACCCTGACCACCAAAGATGCATCTCCAAATCAGTAATCTGATTGGAGATCAACTCTGACCAAGCAGAAGGCTAGCTGGTATCCACAGCTACCAGAGACGCCTCTCCGATCTAGCTCCCAGTTGGAGAGCTACTCTGACCAATCAGAGACTTAATAGCACTCGCGCGAAAACCGCACGGCATCTCTGGGAAAAGTGGGCGGGGTTTCCCCTTTAAAGCTGCGAGTAGTGGAGACGCGATTTCACTCTTTGAAAAAGGGCTGCATAGCCTGAAACGCGTTAGAGTTTTTTGCTGTCTCCCCCACTGCACCATGTTTCAATAAAGAAGAATTTTAACCCTCTCATTGCTGGTGTTGATCCCGTCGTTCAGCTGTGCTCCGCTGCTCTTCTTGGATAATCTTCTATACACTTACCTACTCAGCGTGATGCACGCACACAATGGATCAAGGTTCCAAAAGAGTTTGATTCTCCCCATTCATGGATTCCGGGGAGTTGCTGACCAGTAACAGTGCCGCAGGTAACAGAGATTTTTTCTAGTCTGATGAGGTGCTTTTCTAGCATTATACATGTGTCCTCATCAAAGACAGATTAATCTTTTATATCACTCCCTGCTTTATGATGCACTGGGTCCAATACTCTGTATTACTTTATTAACCTTGTCCTAACCTGTTCATCTACATTTTTGAGCAACCATTGCCATTGTACCCCATTTCGCTGAAGCACTGTTTCTAAGGAAACCTTTCCTTTACCTATCACTGTGACATATACAAAAACAGTTGCTCGCATAAGGGAGACATTCATGTTACATGAATTATATACTGGGATCAACACACATCACATTGTGATTACTAAATCACGGTTTCAACCTATTTTTTAATATTGGTTGCCAGAGGGGAGGCACTTTATTTCCACAAAATGGATGAGGATGCACAGGACTCAGATACAGTGGACACGATGAACAGTACATTTGTTCAGAAATGTGCAGACAATACCACTAGAAAACGCAGAGCAGCGTATTTATTTGACAATACTGTACATGATGTGTGTGAAGATACGGCTGATCTTGGCTTCTATTTTAATAAATTGGAAAGGATCCTTCTCACCAATATTCGCTTGTGGTGGGATATCACCACGCTTGACAATTATCTCATTACCAAACGTATACCAAGGGGACTTCGCGTTAAAAAAGCGCCCTCCTTTGGCTTCCCCTCCAAAGATTTCGAATTGGAGTGGACGAGTATCCTCAATGAATGTTCTCTTAAATTGATGGACCTAATAATAAAGACAAAGGTACAAGAACGGATTAATGTCAAGAAAGATATTAAAAATATACAGCAGAAACTTAACCAATTCAAGGAAATGAAAGACTTTGAGACCATGGATAAAAGGTTGTCTAACAACATAGAAAAGGCTGAGAAAGAGATCATGGTTAAAAAACAAGAAAAGTTCGACCGAGACAGAGTCGATTACGGACGGAACAAGGTGTACATGTGGCAAAGAGTACCACCACCTAGGACACCTACTCGCCAAAACCCTACTTATAGAAATCCTAAATCACAAAAGGAACATCCCAAGAAATCAACACCAAAGAGATCTATCCTTAAGAAATCATCTGAAACATCCAGTGTCTCTGACATCTCGGACGTAGAGACCCGTCAACAAATAGTGTCATTTTCAACTGACGAGGACACGGACAGAGGCCGGGACAGCACGGACTATGAATCAAGTCAAAGAGGAGAAGCGTCTACTTCCTATGAACTACGAAGTAACAAGTCCTCAAAAAACTATCCAAAAGGACTAGGCGCTCGCCAAAAAGACGTGGCATTAAAGAAACGAAAGATCGACCCATAATAAATACTAACAATGTTTTGAATATTTCAGGTATTCCGATCTCGGACGGAGAACTGGCGATCCTGAACAAGGGCCTCAATTTTGCCATTATGAATGACTTTGATTTATTTAACACTATTATAGATCTCCAGAGATTTATTAGAAAACTTTCCTTGAAAAAATTATTTTCTGCTAAGGATGTTCAGATCCCCATGTCTCCTTCAGATGCTGGGGACATTGATCCCCACCATGTGATTGATGACACACGGGGGGAAAGACTATCTTTCAAAGAGTTTGGCGCGATACAAGACCTCACTGATCTTATAGGTGAAGAAGAAATTGCAGACTGTATAGATAAGGAAGAACAACTGGCATTCCTTACGGGAACTAAGCACACTTCCTTTAGAAATAAGTCAATCTTCTGTCCGAACTTTACAAAAGGCCCTCATTTAGAGACATTTGAGAAACTGGTTGAGAGGGACCTACAACTTATGGCCAAGGGTTACTCATTTACCACACCCCCCTTTAATAACATGACAAAAGATGAACATTTACATCTCTCCACACTCAAAAAAAGATCAAACATAGTTATAAAAAGTGCGGACAAAGGGGGTGCAGTGGTTGTGATGCACTCAGAGGCTTACCACTCAGAAGCCCTTAGACAGCTTAGTGATGTGAAATCATATTGTAAATTGGATAAAGATCCCACACAGGCCTTTTTGGTGGAAATTCGTGACCTGTTGGACCTGGGCAGCGTATTGGGTGTTCTTACAAAACAAGAAGTCGCTTATTTGTATAACCCCTTTCCCAACGTGCCTATTTTTCACCATCTCCCAAAGATCCATAAATCTTTGGTTAGCCCTCCTGGCAGACCTATTATTTCCAGTATTGGATCTTTGGGGGATGGTCTATCTAGGTACGTTGATTATTTTTTGCAGACTTTTGTAAAAGAACTCCCTTCTTATCTAAGGGATTCTTCAGATTTGCTTCTAGATATTCAAAACATAAAATGGTCTAATACTTTTATATGGGTCACATTGGATGTGACCTCACTGTACACAATAATTGAACACACCTTGGGCACTAAAGCTATAAGTCACTTTCTGAATCACTCTAACCTTAACCTAGCACAGAGCACTTTTTTATTAGATGCACTTATGTTTTTGTTACAACATAATTATTTTATGTTTGACAAACAATATTATTTACAGTCACAAGGCACAGCAATGGGCACATCATTTGCACCTTCATATGCGAATTTATTCATGGGTTTTTGGGAGAACACTCACATTTTTGGTGATAAGAATCCTTTCAGGCACAACATTATGTTTTATCGTAGGTTTATAGATGATTTAATATTAATTTGGAACGGTGATATTGACACTCTACACTCTTTTTTTGAATATCTGGAAGCAAATACTTATAATTTGAAATTTTCTCATAACTACCATGAAACTAAGATCGACTATCTTGATCTACACCTATACATAGACACAGATCTGAGTATACAGACAAATGTATTTAGAAAAACGAACTCTAGAAACTCGCTGCTCAGGTCCAACAGTGCTCACCCAAGATCCCTAATTCGGGGTATTCCAAAGGGACAGTTCCTCAGACTAAGGAGGATTTGCTCTACGGAACAATCTTTCCTCCTTCAGGCTGAGGAACTCAGACAAAGATTTCTGAGTCGGGGTTATGGAGAGAAAGACCTAGAGATTGCGTTTGAGAACGCACTCAAAATGGATAGAACAGAGCTCCTAAACAGAAATAAAAAGAATACTAGAAAGAAAAGAGGAGAAATTAACATCAAGGGAGATACAACCCCTCATGTACCACTCTTCATAACCACCTATTCTAAGCAGGCAGAGCAGATTAGGTGTATCTTACAAAAACATTGGTCTATCCTTAAATTGGATAGAGATCTAGAGAGTTTAGTTAAATCTAACCCCAAAATAGTCTTTAAAAAGGCCAAGACCATTGGGAATCATTTATCACCTAGTTTGTTCTGCTCTGCTAAGAAACCCACCCCCACAACACCAAAGGGATTTTTTAGGTGTGGGAACTGCAACACATGTAGATATGCCAAGGAACTTAAATCCATTAAGAACATATACACTAATCAGGTCTATCGCATTGAGAAATTTCTTACATGTAACAGCAACTTTGTGATATATCTACTCAACTGTCCCTGTGGGAGTAATTATGTAGGCCGAACAATAAGACCGCTAAAAGTCCGAATTACTGAACACATCAGGAGTATTAAGAAACGTGATGATAGATACCCGGTCGCACGCCACTTTAATCACTGCCCTCTGGGAACATTAAGATCTTTCACATATAGTGCCCTTGAACACATTCAGACTCATGTCAGGGGAGGCAATCTAGAAGCTTTGCTTAATCGTAGAGAGATGTTCTGGATTTATGCCCTTGGGACAATGGCACCCAGGGGCATGAACCAGGACTGGGAACTAAAACATTTTCTTACTTGATTTATTTATATTCCATGTCTCATACGGATTCTAGCATAATGATTTATTATAATGATTTGTTTTTTCATGCACAATATGTCTTTATTTTCCATTTTTACTTGTTTTTCATTCTCCCCCCCCCCATCCTCTCTCCCCCCCTCCCCCTCCCTTCCCCTCCCCCTCCCCCCTCCTCCCCCCTCCCCCCCTTCCCCCTCCCCCCCCCACCCCCCCTCCCTTTCCTTTCCCCCTTGTTTATTTATTTATTTATTTATTTATCTTCCCATCTTCTTCTGTTGCCTTCTCTTTGCATTTGTGTATTCATTCTCTATGGATTCAGCATCTATTGTTCTGCACAAAAATAGGAACATACTGTTCATCACTAAATATTATCATGAACAATTCTTTGCCCTATATATTGATTGATAATAAATTAAGGGCTAGAAGGAATTATATATTTTTCTGATATAACTAGACACTGTACATTAACAATATACTTTAGGTTATTCTACATCCTGTGTCTATCCATACGAGGAAATTGATTGCGTTGTCATTGATTTGTATTTTTATATGTCTGTTGTCACTCACAATTGTATGTTATACCCTCTGTCATTTCCCCCACTCCCGCGGCTGAACGGGTAACCCTGACCACCAAAGATGCATCTCCAAATCAGTAATCTGATTGGAGATCAACTCTGACCAAGCAGAAGGCTAGCTGGTATCCACAGCTACCAGAGACGCCTCTCCGATCTAGCTCCCAGTTGGAGGGCTACTCTGACCAATCAGAGACTTAATAGCACTCGCGCGAAAACCGCACGGCATCTCTGGGAAAAGTGGGCGGGGTTTCCCCTTTAAAGCTGCGAGTAGTGGAGACGCGATTTCACTCTTTGAAAAAGGGCTGCATAGCCTGAAACGCGTTAGAGTTTTTTGCTGTCTCCCCCACTGCACCATGTTTCAATAAAGAAGAATTTTAACCCTCTCATTGCTGGTGTTGATCCCGTCGTTCAGCTGTGCTCCGCTGCTATCCTTGGATAATCTTTTATACACTTACCTACTCAGCGTGATGCACGCACACAATGGATCAAGGTTCCAAAAGAGTTTGATTCTCCCCATTCATGGATTCAGGGGAGTTGCTGACCAGTAACAGTGCCGCAGGTAAGAGAGATTTTTTCTAGTCTGATGAGGTGCTTTTCTAGCATTATACATGTGTCCTCATCAAAGACAGATTAATCTTTTATATCACTCCCTGCTTTATGATGCACTGGGTCCAATACTCTGTATTACTTTATTAACCTTGTCCTAACCTGTTCATCTACATTTTTGAGCAACCATTGCCATTGTACCCCATTTCGCTGAAGCACTGTTTCTAAGGAAACCTTTCCTTTACCTATCACTGTTCTTTATATCTGATGTGCATGCAACACAGCAATAACTGCAAGGCGTCTATCTGTCAGGAATGCTGTGACTGTCATAATGTGCTTCATCTTATGAGTACAGGTAGTCCTCGCTATCCAACGTTTCACTTTACAACGAATTGCATACAATGCAACCCTTTGGGCCGTTTTTCAATGCCAGAATGCGTTTTCCAACGCTCACCGTCACTGATTAACATGGGACTCACTTTACAATGGTTTCACTATCCAACGCTACATCCAGAACGGATTCCGTTGGATAACCGAGGACTGCCTGCATACCTTTCTTAATTGCATCACATGCAGGGAATTCTTGTTTACAAATTCATATATTTGACACCTGCATGTTGGAGATTCAATTAATGGCAGCTCCGACTTTACAAATGTAACTGAGTATTAGCACTTGGGGGAAAAGACAATTCATACAATGTGATACACATTATGTGCATTATTCTACACCTCGCCAACATCTTGCACTGCTCCCTATAACAACCACTTAAGTCCTTTGCTGGCACGTGGGAAAACGATGCAAATTGAGGTGTTGAAAAATTGATATTGGGCAAAACAAAATTAAATAAATAAAAATTACTTTCTTAACTACAATTTACAGCTCAAACCCAAAGACTTTAAACATCAAGGTCTCTAGGCTGCACAACTGGTGCTAACAAAGCCTTTCATAAATAGCCCCCCTGGGAGTCTGTGCTGAAATTTGAACACATGACAATGGGACCTATGTGCTAATGGTTGCAAATGGCTTTTCTGTGCAGAATTGGTGCACAGAAATCTCATTTTAAATTGTACTTTGTGTGCCTATGTACTAACGTAAAAACTTTCAATCTGCGTCACCAACATCCGATTTTTTATGTTGCACAGAAATAGACTGCACTGGGCTTATGTTACGCCGGTGCTGCCCGCAGACCAGACCCATCCCCTGAGCTGAAGGGGGAAGTGGTAATACACGCACCCGCAGCAAAAGGAGCGTGTCCGGAGTGTGGTATGAAGCGTTGCCAGGCCAGGTGTAGTAAGGTAGACAATACTTGCCGGTACCAGTTGTAGAGATAGAGTGAAGGATGCCTTGCCGAAGTCAGGGAGTGGAGAGTGGAGATAGGTCGTAGTCCAAGCCGTGTTCAAGGGGTTACCAGAGTGAGCGTTGTCCAAGGAGTGCCGAGATCGAGAGCCAGAGGGGGTAGTCGTACGAGCTGCGTCAGAACCTGTGAAAACACTGAGAGAATCCAGAAGTACTTCCATACAGAGACTATGTCAAGCAAAGACTGAGAGCAGAGAGGAGCTAGATAAAGCAGGGAGGTCCAATTAGGAACGGAGGCGGGACAGGAAGAGCGACAGGGAGACACTGCAGATTGGTGCAGGCATAACAGGCCAGGTGTGTCTTGTTGGTAACCTGAGTATGCCTGTGCAGTGTGCGGGGGCGGAGCCTGAAGTCCGGAGGACGGGAAGAAGAGTGTGCAGACTGAGCGTGCTCCGTAACTCGTGTACGCGCGTGTACCGAGCCAGTGGACGGTGCAGGTGTGCGTGCAGGAGGGCATGGGCGCGCCCGGCGCTGAGCAGAGGAATCGCCGAGGGGAGTGATCCCGCGACGGCGGCAGGGGCGGAGAGCTGTGGAGGCCGGTAAGGCAGGATTGTAGTGTGTGTCCAGGGGCTCCCTGCAGGGAGGGAGTGCACTGAGTGGGGAATGTGGAGAACGCCGATTCCTGACAGTACCCCCCTCTTCAGGAACGGTTTCAGGACGGTCAAAGAACGGTTTATCTGGAATCTTTTTCCTGAAGGACTTAAGAAGGGCCGGGGCATGAATGTCCTTTGAGGGTACCCAGGATCTCTCTTGAGGGCCAAAGCCCTTCCACTGCACCAAGAACTGGAGCTGACCCCTGGATAGGTGAGAATCCAAAACAGAGTGAACTTCGTATTCCTCGTTATTTTGTACAGTAATGGGATCCGGTTTACGAGTCTGATCCGGAAAGAAGTGACTGGAGATAAATGGTTTTAAGAGGGACACATGAAAGACATTGGGAATCTTCATACTGGGTGGTAGTTGGAGCCGGAATGCCACGGGATTGATTTGTTCACAAATAGGGAAGGGGCCCAGGATCTTGGGTGCCAGTTTAGGAGATGGTACCTTGAGGTGGATATTCTTAGAGGAGAGCCATACCAAATCCCCTGGTTTGTAACTGGGCGCCGAACGACGACGACTATCGGCCTGTAGTTTCGATCTGCGGGAGGAGTTGAGAAGGGTAGACTGAATCCTGGACCATACGGTTTGGAGGGAAGAAATGCGTTCATCTATGGCTGGTACAACAGAAGGGATGTTGGGGATGGGAAGACAGGGAGGGTTGAACCCATAATTTATAAAGAAGGGCGACTCCCGGGTGGACTCGTTTTTGGCAGAATTGACGGCATACTCTGCCCAAGAGAGGAGTTGAGCCCAATCATCCTGGAAATCGGATATGAAACATCTCAGGTACTTCTCCAGGGATTGATTGATTCTCTCCATTTGTCCATTGGACTGAGGATGATAGGCGGAAGAGAAAGAAGAAGAGATGCCCAATCTCTTCGTGAAGGCTCTCCAAAATTTGGATACGAACTGAGAACCTCTGTCAGAAACAATGGACGAAGGGATCCCATGAATCCGGAAAATCTGCTCCGTAAAGATATCAGCAAGGGCGGGGGAGGTGGGTAATCCTTTAAGTGGAATGAAATGGGACATCTTCGAGAACCTGTCCACGACCACCAAGATAGTGTTCATTCCTCTGGACCTGGGCAACTCCACGATGAAGTCCATAGGAATGTGGGACCAGGGGCAGTCGGGAACTGTAAGGGGTAACAGAAAACCCTGAGGCTTTTGACGGAGAGTCTTGCTTTGAGCGCACGTGGGGCAGGCGCGGGTAAACTCCAGAATATCTTGAGACATTCTTGGCCACCAGAAATTCCGACGCATGAGATCAGTAGTCTTCTTAAAACCTGGATGACCTGCAGATTTAGAGGAGTGACCCCAAGACAGGACCTCTGGAACAAATTTGGAAGGTACAAAGAGTTTGTTGTCGGGAACGACCAAGTCCTTGGGAATGCGTCTCTGGGAGTGCAAAATCTTGTCAAGATTCTTGAAAGAAGACGTGGCAAGAATCCTTTCATGCGGAAGTCTCCAAAGATTCCTCTGGCCTCTCTTCAGAAGAATGTATTCGGGAGAGTGCGTCTGCCTTTACGTTCTTGGTCCCGGGGATATAGGAAAGGTGAAAATCGAATCGAGAAAAAAAAAGAGCCCAACGAGCCTGTCGTGGACCAAAGCGTTGAGCGTTATCTATGTAAAGAAGGTTCTTGTGGTCCGTGAGAATAGTAAACGGCTCTTTTGACCCCTCCAGCAGGTGTCTCCACTCTTGAAGAGCCATCTTCACGGCCAGAAGTTCCCTGTTACCCACGTCATAGTTCCTCTCGGCAGACGAGAATTTCTTGGAAAAATATGCACAGGGATGTAACTTATCTTGGGGCGTGGGTCTCTGGGAAAGAACGGCACCAGCGCCGCAATCAGAAGCGTCGACCTCCAGGACGAAGGGAAGTTCAATGTTGGGATGACGGAGAATAGGTGCGGATATGAAGGCTTCCTTGAGTGTCTCGAAGGCGGAGATGGCCTCGGATTACCAAGCAGAAGGATCAGCTCCTTTTTTGGTGAGCGCAGTAAGGGGTGCCACAATGGTGGAAAAACTCTGTATAAACTTACGATAATAATTAGCGAACCCTAAAAAACGTTGTATGGCCTTGAGAGATAATAAATGTGTATCGAGAGTGATACACCAAAGAATCCCCTTTAGATAGGCGCACTGCAGACCTGAAAATAAAGACGGTCAGGGGTAGGATGTGGTGTGTATAAATAAAAAACTTTATTAAATATTTGTGTATAAATAAAAAAAAAAAAAAAAAAAAAAAAACTTTATTGAATATTAGTGTAATAGTGTACACAAAACAGTATATAGTGCTGTACTATACACTGACTAATAATAGACCAACAGCAGTCTATTATTAGTCAGTGTATAGTACAGCACTATATACTGTTTTGTGTACACTATTACACTAATATTCAATAAAGTTTTTTTTTTTTATTTATACACAAATATTTAATAAAGTTTTTTATTTATACACACCACATCCTACCCCTGACCGTCTTTATTTTCAGGTCTGCAGTGCGCCTATCTAAAGGGGATTCTTTGGTGTATCACTCTCGATACACATTTATTATCTATCTAGCCCATCCCCAGGCAGCACGCCTCTACCTTCTAGGGGTCTGAGCGAGGTCCCTTTCTATAGTATGGCCTTGAGAGAGTTGGGTCTTGGCCATTCAGTGACTGCTTGAAGTTTACCGGAGTCCATCGTAAACCCCTCATCGGAAATGATGTACCCCGGGAACGGAGTAGAGGTCTGATGAAAGGTGCACTTCTCCAGTTTGGCGTACAAATGGTGTTCACGGAGACGGGAAAGGACGTAGGAGGTGTGGCGTATATGGTCCTGGAGATCTTTGGAAAAAATCAGGATATCATCCAAGTATACAATAACAAAAATATTGAGTACCTTACGAAAGACGTCGTTGATGAAATCCTGGAAGACAGCGGGAGCATTACATAAGCCGAAAGGCATTACCAGATATTTGTAGTGTCCACTACGCGTGTTGAAGGCCGTCTTCCATTCATCCCCCTTCCTGATGCACACCAGGTTATAGGCACCACGTAGATCCAACTTGGAAAAAATCTTGGCCCCCTGTAATTTATCGAACAGTTCGGTAATAAGGGGAAGGGGGTAACGATTTTTAATAGTTATGTGGTTTAAACCCCGATTGTCGATGCAAGGCCTCAACGACCCGTCCTTTTTCTTGACGAAGAAAAACCCAGCCCCTGCTGGGGAATTGGAGTGACGAATAAAGCCTTTCTTGAGATTCTCCTGGATATATTCATCCATAGCGTGAGATTCTGGTAACGACAAGGGGTAAGTCTTGGACTTGGGTAGGGAGTAACCTGGAACTAGATCGATCGGACAATCGTAAGTCCTGTGTGGCGGCAAGAGGTCTGACTGTACCTTATTGAAAACGTCCCGGAATTGATGGTAAACGGAAGGTAGAATAACTTCGGGAACAGAGGTATTGGCCTGCAGTTGATGAGTCTCGTCTGACCTCGGCCTCCAGGAAATGGGAGCAGAGGAAGTCCAGTCAATGAGAGGATTGTTAAGCTGTAGCCAAGGAAGACCAAGGGTGATGGGTATCCCAGGAGCGTGAATGGCATCGAGAACTAAGATCTCCTTGTGCAGATGTGAGGACAGAAGCAAGGGAGCCATCTCTAAGGAGATGTGGGCCGGGGTAAGAGGACGTCCATCGATACCGACGAGTGCGATGGGAACCTTCTTCCTCACGAGTGGTATGTGGTTTAACCTGGCGAATTCAAGATCCACGAAGTTTCCTCCAGCTCCTGAGTCAATGAAAGCGGCGTAGAAGTCTTGAACTTATCACCTGAAAGGAAGACTGGAAATGTAAGTTTCTTAGGGAGTTCATCTTTAGAAAGGGGACGTTGAGACATTACACCCAGAGAGAGCCCCTCTGTACTCACTGGGTGTTCCCGTTTCCCGGACGCAGTGGACACTCCCGAACCAGATGTTCCATGGATCCGCAGTAGAAACACAATCCCCCGGCGTGGCGGAACTGCCGTATCGGTGTGCGGATGCGGTGTACCCCCAACTGCATTGGCTCTGGCAACTCCGGTGCAGGACGAAGAGGTATGGTAGCACTTTGGGGAGCAGGAGTGTTGCTGGGAGTACTGGAGAACGGAACTTGAAAGTTATGGAAGCGAGTGCGCTGACGCTCTGAGCGGCGTACCTGGATACGTTGATCCACTTGGACAGCCAAATCAATGAGGACCTCCAATTGATCCGGCCTGGATTGGCGAGAGAGTTCATCCTTGATGGGATCTGCCAGACCTTGCCAGAATACTGAGACGAGAGCCTCTTGTCCCCAGTTAATCTCGGCTGCTAGATTCCGGAATTCCACCGCATACTGTGTCACCATTCGCCGTCCCTGAGTGATCTGGAGGAGAGAAACAGATGCCATCTCCCGACGAGCGGGAGAATCGAATACTCGTTGAAACTCGGCTTTAAATGCCGGGTAATCTTGGGTAAGGTCAGAACGTCGCTCCCAAACCGGGGAAGCCCAAGCCAGGGCACTGCCAGTGAGGAGGTTATAAATGTAGGCTACCTTCTTGCGATCAGTATTGTAGAGATGGGGGGCTATTTCAAACTGCACCTTACACTGATTTAGGAAACCCCTACAATCTTGCGGTTCACCTGCATAAGGCTTGTGGGGAGGAATCCTTACATCTGAGCTGCTAACTGCGCTTGTGGAGTGGGGACTTACATCTGGCGGGGTCGCGGTCGGTACCCTGTCTGAGAGTACTGCGACCTGGCGTGTAAGTGCCACAATTTGATCCGCCATGGCCTGGTTTTGCTGAAGCAGATTGGAGAGAAACTGTTGAAGTTCGGTCTGGTCTGCGTCTTGTGGGCTCGACATAATGTTACGCCGGTGCTGCCCGCAGACTAGACCCATCCCCTGAGCTGAAGGGGGAAGTGGTAATACACGCACCCGCAGCAAAGGGAGTGTGTCCGGAGTGTGGTATGAAGCGTTGCCAGGCCAGGTGTAGTAAGGTAGACAATACTTGCCGGTACCGGTTGTAGATGTAGAGTGAAGGATGCCTTGCCGAAGTCAGGAAGTGGAGAGTGGAGAAAGGTCGTAGTCCAAGCCGTGTTCAAGGGGTTACCAGAGTGAGCGTTGTCCAAGGAGTGCTGAGATCGAGAGCCAGAGGGGGTAATCGTACGAGCTGCGTCAGAACCTGTGAAAACACTGAGAGAATCCAGAAGTACTTCCATACAGAGACTATGTCGAGCAAAGACTGAGAGCAGAGAGGAGCTAGATAAAGCAGGGAGGTCCAATTAGGAACGGAGGCAGGACAGGAAGAGCTACAGGGAGACACTGCAGATTGGTGCAGGCATAAGAGGGCAGGTGAGTCTTGTTGGTAACCTGAGTATGCCTGTGCAGTGTGCGGGGGCGGAGCCTGAGGTCCGGGAGACGGAAAGAAGAGTGTGCAGACTGAGCGTGCTCCGTAACTCGTGTACGCGCGTGAACCGAGTCAGTGGATGGTGCAGGTGTGCGTGCAGGAGGGCGTGGGCGCGCCTGGCGCTGAGCAGAGGAATCGCCGAGGGGAGTGATCCCGCGACGGCGGCAGGGGCGGGGAGCCGTGGAGGCCGGTAAGGCAGGATTGTAGTGTGTGTCCAGGGGCTCTCTGCGGGGAGGGAGTGCTCTGAGTGGGGAACGTGGAGAACGCCGATTCCTGACAGTTACAAATGTCATGTACTAAAAAAAAATGTTCCAGTGCAGCCAAAATACAGGAGAAAGGATGTCAAACTTGCTCACCAAATTCAACCTAGTGTAAATCCTAAAAACTCTTTTTTATATTGTTAGTATATTATTTGTTTCAAAAAATGTTATTAGGCATTAATACAGTGTTACAAATATATCTTGGCCTAATATAGGGTTTTCTTTTTTGTTGTTGGCATAGATAGTCTTGACACGCCCCCGACCCTTCGTCCTGGGTCGAAGGGGCTAGCGAGAGGGGGGAAACAGAAAAAAGAGGGGGAGAGGAGGAGGAGGGGGGGGGTTGGGGAAGGTCCCGCCTTCCTCAGCTTCCCGCACGGGATCGCTCCCATGTCTCATCTATTGTTAGTTGGGGGTGGGGCAGTATTAATTTGCTGTTTGGGTAAGCCATGGTTCCCATACTTTGTAGAAGGGTACCGTTGTCCTTTTCAAGAAGGCTGATAGCTTCTCCATCAACATTACCTCTTGGATTCTATTCTTGACTGTTTGCTTGGAGGGCTGGAGACACCTTCTTCCATGAGGCGGCCACCACACATCTAGTC
Organism: Ascaphus truei; assembly: GCF_040206685.1. Classification (NCBI taxonomy): domain Eukaryota; kingdom Metazoa; phylum Chordata; class Amphibia; order Anura; family Ascaphidae; genus Ascaphus; species Ascaphus truei. The sequence goes on along the minus strand of NC_134486.1, from coordinate 95,653,732 downwards.
GCCGTGAGTATGAAGGAGATTAATTTTCTTATTGGGTGGTCATTGTTCTCAATTGGCCTGGCCAATAAGTAGGTCAGCGGATCAATGGGTATAGTGAGGTCTGTGACCTCTTTAATTATGATTTCCCAATATTTCTGAATTTCTGGACATGTCCACCAGATGTGTGCCATGTCTCCCTTTTGTCCGCAGCCTCCCCAGCATAAATCGGAGGCCAGGGGGTAGATTTGATTTATTCTGACTGGGGTAAGATACCAGCGAAACAGTATTTTGTAAATGTTTTCCTTGATTGTGGTACATATGGAAGTTCCTGAGGCTGATTCCCAAATACTTTCCCAATCCTCTCGGTCTATAACTATATTCAATTCTGCTGCCCAATTAAGCATGTAGTCATGGGTGGGGGCATCCATTGCCCTTTCCAATTCCACATAAATTTGTGTTATAAGACCTTTTTGGTGGTCTGTTTCCCTGCACAGCCGTTCAAAACTAGTGAGAGGGGGAAATTCCAATGTTGGGGATAGTGTTTGAATAAAGTGTCAAATTTGGAGGTACTTGAAGACGTTCAGTCCTGCCATTTCATATTTATTTTGTAACCTTTGGTAACTCAGGAACTGCCCTAAACTCAGGAGGTCGGCAACCGCTCTGACATTTTTAACTGTAAATTGGTCAAATTGTCTGGGCTCACAGCCAGGTGGGAATTTAGGGTTTTTAAGAATTGGGATGAGTTGGGATTTAGAGGTCGTGAGCTTGAATTTGAGTTTGCATTTCATCCATATCTCCCATGTGTGTCTCATCAGTCCTAATTTGAATTTGCTGTTCTGCATATCTTCCCTGCTCAGGGACCAAAGGCTTACTGGCAGTGAAGGCGTGCCGGCGTATTGCGATTCTATGTCCAGCCAGCAATATTGGCCTGGGTCTGCGTTCCAAACTACTACCTGTCGCAGCTGGGTGGCTTGATAGTATCTCGTAATGTCTGGGACTCCAAGACCCCCTCTCCCCTTGAGGCAAGCAGAACTGCCCTGGCGATTCTAGGTTTTTTACCCTGCCAAATAAAATTAAAGATTTGTTTTTGGAGATTCTTCAATTCTGAGCTAGGGATGTGGATCGGGAGAGTCTGGAAGTAATATAACAATCTGGGGAGTGTATTCATTTTAACCGAGATCATTCTCCCGATCCATGATATTTGGTACCCTCCCCATTTATCTAGGTCCTGTTTAATTTTCTGAAATAAGGTTGGGTAATTATGTTGATACAGGGATTGGTAGTTCCTTGATACCTTTACTCCCAAGTATTTGATATACGATTATGAGGAACTCCACCGGTAGTTAAAATTTAGCTTGAGAAGTTTCACCTCTGGCTCTTGCAGGTTTAGATTTAACGCTTCGGATTTGTCACTATTGATTTTATAGCCTGATATTTTCCCGAAGTCTCTGAGTTCTTTTTGGAGATTGGGGAGGGAGATTTGGGGTTTGGAGAGCGTTAAGATGATATCATCCGCAAATAGAGATATCTTATATTGCGTATGTCCAATTTCTATTCCTTGGTTGTCTACATTATTTCGAATTGTGGACGCCAGGGGTTCTATGGTGAGTGCAAAAAGGAGAGGGGATAATTGGCATCCCTGTCTTGTACCATTTTTAATATTAAATCTCTGGAGACTGCCCCCTGGTAGTTTTACCATTGCTGACGGGTCTTGGTAGAGTGTACGGACCCCTTCTAGGTATGCGTCTTTAAAGCCAAATTTACGCAAGGTATGGTCTAGGAAGAGCCAATCGATTCTATTGAACGCCTTCTCTGCATCTAGGCTCAAGAGTATTGCTTTGGTTCCTGTGAGTGGACATGGTCTATAATATCAATTATCTTACGAGTGTTGTCTGAGGCTTGTCTGCCCGTGACAAATCCTACTTGGTCTATATTTATAAGTCTCGGTAAGATAGGGTTTAATCTATTTGCTAATATTTTACTATATCATTTGAAGTCATTGTTGAGAAGGGAGATTGGACGATAGCTTCCACACTGCATCGGGTCTCTGCCCTCCTTATGTATGATAGCTAGGTTAGCAAGAGACATTGAGGTGGGGATTGGGTTCCCCTCCATAAAATGGTTGAACATTTTTAATAGATGCATGGATAAGATAGGTAGGAATCTCTTGTAGAGAAAATCTTCCCCCAACGGGACAGGTTGACAGCAGCACAGCAATAGAAGGAGAGAGGCTGGGTTGAGTAAAAGTAGACTTTAATCAGACATCGTGCTGACAGGTCCTCTGATGCATTTCGGTCCGTGGGACCTTTGATAAAGGTCCCACGGACCGAAATGCATCAGAGGACCTGTCAGCACGATGTCTGATTAAAGTCTACTTTTACTCAACCCAGCCTCTCTCCTTCTATTGCTGTGCTGCTGTCAACCTGTCCCGTTGGGGGAAGATTTTCTCTATCTACTAACACTGCAGGCACGCCGGGCTGGTGCTACGCCTACACGCTGATTCCACGTCTCTCCTCGTCATCCTGCTGCGACGCCTGAGCCGCCGGTCACGTGACCGCCCCCTGCGACCAGCTTGGTGCAGGAGGGTTGGCGGCGGATGCATCCACGCTCCTTACGGATGCCAGGACCATCACTTCGGGGTACGCTGAAGGCACAGAGGAGCATCATTATTTCATCCTTCATACCACACACTCATCAACCGTGAACCGTGAGTCTTTCTATCTCGGCGTTTTTGGAGCTCTTTCTGAGCCAGCCGCTGGGAGAGACATCAGGTCATATATTCAAGCTGTTTCTATACAGCCGTGTGGTAGGATTTCATTATGACTATCTATCTAAGGCTTACAGCACCACCCGCAACTTTCTACTGAGCACCTATAGGGTTAAGAATTTTCTTCACCTGTGTATACCAGGAATCTCTTGTAGTAGACATTGGTGAAACCATCAGGACCAGGGGACTTAGAGAGTTTGAGCACCTTGACCTCCTCTTCTAATTCCTCTTTTGAAATCTCAGCATTGAGGACTGTGTTTTCCTCCTCCGTTAATGTAGGGAGGTGACAACTATCTAGGTATTTTTTTTATCGATTCTGATGCTATTGGTTCGGGCCAGCCATTTTTGGATCTTAGATTGTATAATTCCGTATAATATTTAGTAAACTCTGCCGCTATTTTGTTATCGCTATTTTGTATCTCACCAGACCTATTCTTGATCGCCGTTATTTGGGATCTCTTCTGTATTCCTCTCAATCTGCTAGCCAAAAGTCTGTCGGCCTTGTTGCCCTTGTCGTAGTACTGCTGGTTTGTCCACTTGAGGGCCTTTTCTACATCCTCAAGATGGGCTTATTTAAGTTTTAATCTGGCTGTAGTTAAGGTTTTATAAGCTCTCTTTGAGGGGTTAGTTATATAACAGAAAGTCGCCAGGTCCGTGGGCGACCGGCATTTGGGCTTGTGTGCCCGTCGGGGGTGGTTCCGGCGTCGACGACAGGTGGGAAGTAGAGGGGACCAGACACTTTGTTGCCTTTAGTTGACACTTTCCATCCCCTTGCCCGTGGTATGACCCAACTAGTGTGCAGGTAAGGCATATAGTGTATTTTTAACCTGAAGGGGAGGAGGGGGGGAGGAGGGGGAGGGAGGGGGGAGAGGAGAGGGGGAGGGGGGAGAGGTGGGGGGAAAGGGAGGGGGAGGGGAGGAGAGGGGAGGAGAGGGGAGGGGAGAGGGGAGGGGGAAGGGTGGGAGGGGTAAGGGGGGGAGGAGGAAGGGGGGGAGGAAGGGAGCATGCTGGAAGCAGCGTTATCTATTGGTACATTAATACACCATTTTCTACCAAGAGGGCCTGACTTGAGTATATGGTCGGCCGGCATGACAATGTCAGCTCTACAGTTTATGTTCTCACAACCCAGGGGGAGCATGTAGGAAAAAAACAACAAAAAACACAAATCTAAGTGCAGACTGTAAACTTCAGTATGGCAGTGTGTGAGGAATCTTGGCTCTTGTGTAAAGCCTACTCACAGGATGGCAGATAAGTATGGGCAAAAACTGGATCTGGTGAATCTGTGCAGTCATCTGGCTATAGACAGGAAGGCTCTCGCACATATACATCAGGTAGACAGGAGCATGAAAGAATAAGAAGAGATCTCCATGGTGCAGATCAATATAAAAGGGATAACTTTATAATGTAGGTTTAAAAATGTGCACTTACAATAACAAAATCAATAAAAAGCATTTAGCACTTATAACAAGTGACTCAGGTGTGTCTGGATGTGGCCACCGCTCACCGCTCACCGCACTGCAGCTGCTTCTCCTCTCCACGCAGAGAAAGTCTCAGGATCACTTGCAGGTATAGGCTGGATCGCCACACTCCCCCGGTGTCCCCTCTGTGCCCCGGGAAGGCAAGCTCTCTCCCCGTGCTGCTGTGTAGGTTCCCTGGATGCCGGATGAATCACCTCCAGTGTATTCTTCGTGGCGATTCGTCACTTCCGGTTTGCGCGGAGCTCCGTCGCGTCACTTCCGGTACTGCAGTTTGACGGGCGGCTGGCAGGGCCAATCAACACGTGTCCTGGGCGGGTCCTCTCAACGCGTTTCGCCCAATAGGACAATAGGCTTCATCAGGAGTATCTACAGTTTAGGCAGACCCACCTGGATAGCAACATGCTTAATTTCAGTCACTGAAGTAGCGCCTCGTAACATACCTAGAAACTTTAGGTAATATTTCTTACATAAGTTAACCATAACAGTATGGATATCAACATCGATGATCTCAGGCTCATATACTTATCATGACCCTACAAAATGCAACATAGTTGTACCATCACCACAAGCTGAGAGTAGGAACACTGGTAACAGCAGCCTCAGGGGTTGAACATAACAACACAGGTAATATCGGTCCTGGAGGTTTAGCGTAGCGGCGTAGTCTAGAACAACCCTGGGGAGTAATCATAGTGGTGTAATAAACCAGGAGAGTAACTGCTCTTCGGTGGATCGGAGATAGGAGCATAGCTGGTACGGGCTTGGTTACACGATTAGTGGGAATCAACATTACAACCCCATTACAACCCCTTATAGTTCACATAACAGCATATCTAATCTGGACGTAATCAGCTTGTATAAAATCTACTCGCAATTATATGAGTCCACGGGGGCAGCTAGGTTGTTTAGGAGTTCCTTCTGGGGTGTGGGGGGTTGTGTGGGGGGGGAGGGAAGGGGATGACAAGGGGGGGGATATTATGAGAGGATAGGTGTCCTCTAATGTTTATAATTATCAGGCTCGATGGTGATGTGCTTTCTGCACTCTTGCAGGGGATAGGAGAGGGGGGGTTAGGGGAGATCGAGTACTCCTGTGTTCTACATGGCAACCTTTATGACCGTCAATCCTAGTACCTTGGAGCATAGTTAGGCCCCCTTTAGGGGGGGTACACAGGGGGAAGAAAAAGTAGAGGGGGGAGGGGAACACGGGGGGAAGGAAGGGGGAGGGGCAAGGAAGGGGGGGGGGAAAGAAGGAAGGGGGAGGGAGAAGGGAACACGGGAGGGGGTTGCGTTGTAACATATATAAGCTAACTATATACATATCAATTAGAGTTCGGTTGCATGGATGTCTACCGCTATTGCCGTAGTCCTGCGGGATCCACGCAATGTGAAGTGTGCCATACCCTTGGCAGTTCAACCCCTTATCTGCTAAGGTCTGCCTATGCGTTCTGGGTCAGACCGGATTGCAGGGCCGTGGGTACTCACGGTTGTTGTGGCGTCCAGTCATCACTCGGAAGTGGGGTCAGAGGGCCCTCCAGGAGCCAAACACTATGGATGCGCGCACTAGGTAAGTAAGTCCCATTCCTTTTGTTAGTGCTGCGATAGGGCTCAGGACAAGGGAAAGAAATAAGGGGGGGAAAGGAGTAGAGACAGAGACCGGGTGCGCCTCCTTCTCCCCTTCACAACCGTGATATCCACCTGAGAGGTAAATCTCTCTCGTCTCCCTCCCCCCCTCCCCAATCAGTGAAGTGGTGATCCTCCGGTTTCCACGGTTATCGGCCCTTCTGCGTCCACAGGATTCTCCAGAAGGGTAAGCATAGCTGGCGTGGGACGCCGAGGTAAGATTTGGGTGCGGCGTTCTCCCTCGCTGAATGCTTCTTTCCAGGCGGTGGTGACATGCTGGCAGGCGTTGGCCGGGTTTGCCTCCTCTGTGTCCACTGCTGTGTCTCCATAGCTAACAGAGCTATTCTTCAACTTACTGAGCCAGGTAACAACTAGGTGAAGGGTTCAGCTCCGAGAGTGGGGGGGAGCATTTCTGTTTATTTATTTCTTTTGCTGCTTCTTTCCCGCTAGCCTTTCTGAGGCTCTGATCGGTAGTTCTATTGTGTCAGGTCCTTGTGGCCTGGAGGAGTCAGATCTCCAGCTAGAGGGCGGGTTGAGGCCCAGTGCTCGGGCAAATTGCTCCATGTCCTCAGGATGCCTAATGGTGAGGAACTTGCCGTTTCTCTACACAAGGAGTTTAAACGGAAACCCCCACTTGTATTTGACTTCGTTGTCTCGCAGTAGGAGAGTCAGGGGCCTCAGTTCTCTGCGGCGATTGACTGTGACCTTAGATAGATCATTGAAAATTTGCAAGGGATCATCCTTGAATTTACTGGGTTCCTTAGCTCGGCAGGCCTCCATTATTTTCTCCTTTATGGAGAATCTGTGCAGGCAGACAATGACATCCCGCGTCCAGTTAGGGTCGTCGAACCGCGGTCCCAACGCACGGTGGGCTCTGTCCATCTCCAAATCTTTGTGTTCCAGATCTCCACACACTGATGTAAAAAATTCAAGCAGGTATGTCTTTATTTGGCCAGGGGGCAATGATTCCGGTATGCCACGTATTCTAATATTTTGCTGCCGATCGCGGTTTTCCTGGTCTTCTAGGCTATCGCGGATACTGCTTATCTCTGCTCCCAGTTGGTATATCTCAGTGTCCGCCGCTTCCTGGGCTTGTTGAGCGTCCGCCATTTTATTCTCCAAGGCTGAGGTGCGCTCTGTAAGGCCTGTGATGTCTTGCTTGAGTTCCGTGACCGCAGCCCTTAAGTCTGCCTGTAGGGAGGTAGGGAGCTTGTCCAGCATTGAGGCCATGAGTTCCTGCATGTATTCACGCGTAACCCTATCTTCTGGGAGTAGGGGCTCCTCAGATCGGTCCCGATCTGGTGCTGTATTCTTGGGGCCACATGCGCTGCTTGTGCCGGCGCCATCTTGGCTCTTAGAAGTTGTCTCCGAGCTCCGCGGTGAAGGGGCGAAATATTTTGAGACTTCCTGAGTGTGATGAGCTTTCGGTCTGCCCGTCATTGCTGCAGGTGATGTAGTCCAGGGGGAGAGTTTTTGGGGAGTGGAATTTGGGGGGGAAATGTGACTATTGTAATGATTTTATTCAGGGGTCTGAGGAGCTCCTCTCTCACTCAACCATCTCCGTTGGCGTACTGGCCACGCCCCCGTTAGTATATTATTAAGTTTCTATGCACCAACCAAACAATGTTTGAATGATGCAATGATGTTTCATTATAAAGGTTAATAAAAAGATATTATTTTCACAGTATATCGATAATAAATAACATATTTTAGTACTAGATATTAGTACAAACTGCCATAGGAAGCATAGTTTGTTGTTTGAAATTAATGTTGACACATAGCATCATGTTGAATACCTGATTGATACAATACTAGTATTAGGGAATATACATTTGTACTGTAATATTATTTATGATAGCCATCAGTGAAATGAATACATTTTGTTAACCTACATAGTGGAACATGTGAGCTGCTCCCCAAAAGACCTGTATGCCAGAAAGACAAAGACAAACCCCCAGTTCCTTCACAAATGCCGTTATCACCTTATTAACCTTCCTCTGAGATCTCACAATGGACCTAGCTTTCCTAGTCTCCCACCAGACCAATATAGGAGAGATTTCTGACCCCAACAATAGAGGGTTCTCCAACTGCCCCAACAGCTTTGCTATATCCTTTCTCAGAACCCTCATCAACTCCAGAGATTGGACCTCATCCAGGTTGTTACACAACATCTAAAAACAAAAATTCTTTGCAATCCTAACAAACTGTTTTTACTCAACAGCAGGGGGAGTATATGGCACCACTGTAGATCTCTCTTAGCCATACCCATACCCAAACCTGTTCCCTGCACATGCACCTGTGTGATCAAGACATCATCTCCTATCAGACCTCCTTCCACCAATTTAGAAGTTGCTACTAGTTCACTAACTTGTAGCGTGCCTGCAATAAACACCAACAAGTCGGCCACTCTAAATACGCAAGCCTCAAAAATCAGATTAACAAATAATCTTAGTCCTCTCCACCGAGCTCTCTAACATTCCTAAAGTAACTGCATAACATTCATCCAACCTACCTGACTGCTTTCTCCAACCCGCCACTACTTTTCCATCTGGAAAGTCCTTTGTAGCATACATATCCACCCCTAAATTCAAAGGGAAAGATAATCTCACCATGCTAGCACCCCAACAAACCCTCTTCATTCTTCTATAACATAAAATAAACCATGTCCCTGGAAGGGCAACATACCAACCCCTTTACACACACTACAAAAATGTCCAAGGCCCTAGAGTAAGTCGCCCATATACCTGGAACCATGCACAATTATGCACATGGTAAATCCCGTTCCCATAGCCAGTTCCCAAAGTATGAGCAGGCGAGGATCCCTGTGCAGCTTTTCTCCCTCTGCTCGCTTCTGAAACTCAGTAAACAGAAAGCAAGGCCACATGCAAATTTAATGCAATGCTCCAGTGACTTCTGACACAGAACACTCGCCAAAATGGTGAATGCATGTAACCAATCCCTGAATGATTTAGGGCCCTGCCACCTCTCTCTCTCTCTCTCTTTTCTCTCTTCCTCCACTGCCCTAGTGTTCCCTCTTTTATCTGACTTTGGCAGATACCCCATCCAGCAGCAAAATCCTTACCTATAGTTGATCGGTGAAGCCCCAGCAGACTTGCTATTCAAATGTATACGTCCTTAAAACTGTACTCTGCAATCTTATGCCCCTCTTTCTTCACTTTAATACACAAAAAGAACTTCCACCTACTTGCTAAGCACCAACAGAACCTTGTACCCCAATTGTCGTAAGTGGCCCCACAGTCTTAACCTTTGCTAAACCCATTGAGTCAACCACTGGGACACCCTATACTTGGGACTCTGCCTTCAACTCACACCTGCGACACTGAGATTAACCCAACTAGAAACCCAACACTTCCTCCCGCAGAAGTGCTCAAATCACCTTGCACCACATTCCTCAAGACACCGCCTGCGTCCAACCTGGCTAAAATCTCTCTTGGCCCACCCATAATCATTACACCACCACACCAATGCTATTGCCATCTTCACCCACACTGTCAACTTTTCCCAGCATACGTAGGCGCCCCTGTCCTCTGAGAGATACCTTTAAATGCACCTGAGATACATGGGAATCAAACTAATTTTAATATGCAAAGAGTCTCTCAGTCTCTCTCTCTCTCTGGGCTCTATGCAGTAAGCGCCGATAAGGCTTTTTTTGGCATTTTTTGCCCTACCGATTCAGTAAGCGCCGATAAGTGGGAATTATCGGCAAGTTTTGTTCCCGATAAAAACTTATCGGCAGCCGGCTGCTGATAAGCAACTTATCGGGACTTTTTGAAATAGGTGGAATTCAAGTAGCCCCGATCAGCTTTTCGCTGCTGATCGGCACTCCAGAATGGAGAGTTTTTCGGCAATGTATCCCGCCAACTAAAGTTGGCAACTTGGTGGAGGAGAAGCATCGGCAAGGGCGACACTTAGAAAAAATCAGCCCTTTTTCCTGCCTGGGATTGATGCCGGGGGTCTCCGGAGCTGATACCATTAATACCAGCACCGGAGACCTCCGGCATGCATCCGAGGCAGGAAAAAGGCATGTACAGCCCACTTCATTACCTTAGCGGCTAACCGCTAAGGCAATGAAGGGGTTAACCCACCGTGTCAGTTTTATTGTGGGTAGCGGGGGTGGGTGAAGGGGGTATTTGGCCCTTGTTGTTTGTTTAGAGCTTGCGGGGGGGGTTGCGGGTGCACTTAACCCCTTCACGGCCGTAGCAGTTAATACCGCTACGGTCATGAAGGGGTTAAGGCCTCCCGCTACCCACCCACAAGCCCTAAATAACCACCGTTGGGGCTACACTGGCGACACACTTTATTCGAGCTTGGCTAGTCCCACGAATTCGGGTATACTCGGGTGTATTGAGGTTTGTGACTGTTTTCTGCCCGAGTGCATTGCGTTATTTTCCAGGCAGGGATTGAAGCATTTTATTCCCGCTGGCTGCAATACTGCACAGTATATATATATATATATATATATATATATATATATATATATATATATATATATATATATATGTATATACTGCATTACAATTCATGAATTTATGCCATCTGGTAGACACGCGAAGCATTGCAGCCTATTAAATCCTAATCATTATCATTTAACAGATCAGGCCCCCGTCAGCCAGGCATGAACCGTGGCTTGGAAGGCAAACGCAACGGGGCTTGTCAGAGGTGAGGAGCGGCGCATTCCAGGTATCTGCCAGGTACAAACTGGGCATTTGCTCGAATAAAGTGTGTCGCAGCAGTAATACCCCCTTCACCCACACCCGCTACCCACAATTAAAAATACTCACACACAGCAGCCCCGCACGAAATAAATAAATAAAGATATCTAAATAAATAAATGAATATAAATAAATAAATGAATATAAATATATATATATATATATATATATATATATATATATATATATATATATATATATATATATATAACTCCAACAACCCCTAACATACACATATATGCACATCAATGATACTATAGGCCGGCGGGGGCCCTCAGGTGTTACCCGCAGGACTGCAGTACCAATTATGTGCCCCCCCCAAATTAATGTCAAAACACATACATACTTATAAAGAAATAATCCCCCCCCCCCCTTAACACATACAGTATAGTAATCGGCACAATTACTATTATCCACAAATAGATAATAGTGAATGTGCTCATTTTAAATACATAAACACCAATCAAGACATTAAATACATATAGTACTCACCCATGTCCGGCTGCCACGATGAAGGCCATCCTCATTTTCATCCTGCCCATGCCTCCTCCGCTGCTGCACACAGACACAAGAATAAAAACATCCAAAGTAATGTCCCCTAACCCCTTAATCACCATAGCGGTTATTAACCGCTACAGTCATTAAGGGATTAACCCACCCTCACCCACCACTCGGGACGCCTACATACCCTCCCACACTAACCCCCCCACCCCGTGAGGCCTAACCACCCTCACCAACTACCCACAAGGGAGGCCTACCCACATACCATTGGGAAAAATACCCCCGCCCTCAGTACCCACAATAAAAACAATACACAGCCCCACAATAAGCATCATTCTATTTATTAAATACATTACCCACCCCCTGTGCCCCCCCATAAATACATGATTTATCCTTTTAAAAACAGGGTTCATAACACAGCCCCACGCGAGTCCCCGGTGGGCTGGCGGTGCACCTGACAGACCTACAGGGTACCAGCAGCTCGTTTCAAACAGGTTCTGGAGGCCTGTTGGTGGGTCCCGCCAAGCGCCATGGCCCCCAGGTTGTCTCCTTTGGTCACCGTGGGCCACAATTGGGTCCCCAAAGAGATCGAGTACTCCTGTGTTCTACATGGCAACCTTTATGACCGTCAATCCTAGTACCTTGGAGCATAGTTAGGCCCCCTTTAGGGGGGGTACACAGGGGGAAGAAAAAGTAGAGGGGGGAGGGGAACACGGGGGGAAGGAAGGGGGAGGGGCAAGGAAGGGGGGGAAAGAAGGAAGGGGGAGGGAGAAGGGAACACGGGAGGGGGTTGCGTTGTAACATATATAAGCTAACTATATACATATCAATTAGAGTTCGGTTGCATGGATGTCTACCGCTATTGCCGTAGTCCTGCGGGATCCACGCAATGTGAAGTGTGCCATACCCTTGGCAGTTCAACCCCTTATCTGCTAAGGTCTGCCTATGCGTTCTGGGTCAGACCGGATTGCAGGGCCGTGGGTACTCACGGTTGTTGTGGCGTCCAGTCATCACTCGGAAGTGGGGTCAGAGGGCCCTCCAGGAGCCAAACACTATGGATGCGCGCACTAGGTAAGTAAGTCCCATTCCTTTTGTTAGTGCTGCGATAGGGCTCAGGACAAGGGAAAGAAATAAGGGGGGGAAAGGAGTAGAGACAGAGACCGGGTGCGCCTCCTTCTCCCCTTCACAACCGTGATATCCACCTGAGAGGTAAATCTCTCTCGTCTCCCTCCCCCCCTCCCCAATCAGTGAAGTGGTGATCCTCTGGTTTCCACGGTTATCGGCCCTTCTGCGTCCACAGGATTCTCCAGAAGGGTAAGCATAGCTGGCGCGGGACGTCGAGGTAAGATTTGGGTGCGGCGTTCTCCCTCGCTGAATGCTTCTTTCCAGGCGGTGGTGACATGCTGGCAGGCGTTGGCCGGGTTTGCCTCCTCTGTGTCCACTGCTGTGTCTCCATAGCTAACAGGGCTATTCTTCAACTTACTGAGCCAGGTAACAACTAGGTGAAGGGTTCAGCTCCGAGAGTGGGGGGGGAGCATTTCTGTTTATTTATTTCTTTTGCTGCTTCTTTCCCGCTAGCCTTTCTGAGGCTCTGATCGGTAGTTCCATTGTGTCAGGTCCTTGTGGCCTGGAGGAGTCAGAACTCCAGCTAGAGGGCGGGTTGAGGCCCAGTGCTCGGGCAAATTGCTCCATGTCCTCAGGATGCCTAATGGTGAGGAACTTGCCGTTTCTCTACACAAGGAGTTTAAACGGAAACCCCCACTTGTATTTGACTTCGTTGTCTCGCAGTAGGAGAGTCAGGGGCCTCAGTTCTCTGCGGCGATTGACTGTGACCTTAGATAGATCATTGAAAATTTGCAAGGGATCATCCTTGAATTTACTGGGTTCCTTAGCTCGGCAGGCCTCCATTATTTTCTCCTTTATGGAGAATCTGTGCAGGCAGACAATGACATCCCGCGTCCAGTTAGGGTCGTCGAACCGCGGTCCCAATGCACGGTGGGCTCTGTCCATCTCCAAATCTTTGTGTTCCAGATCTCCACACACTGATGTAAAAAATTCAAGCAGGTATGTCTTTATTTGGCCAGGGGGCAATGATTCCGGTATGCCACGTATTCTAATATTTTGCTGCCGATCGCGGTTTTCCTGGTCTTCTAGGCTATCACGGATACTGCTTATCTCTGCTCCCAGTTGGTATATCTCAGTGTCCGCCGCTTCCTGGGCTTGTTGAGCGTCCGCCATTTTATTCTCCAAGGCTGAGGTGCGCTCTGTAAGGCCTGTGATGTCTTGCTTGAGTTCCGTGACCGCAGCCCTTAAGTCTGCCTGTAGGGAGGTAGGGAGCTTGTCCAGCATTGAGGCCATGAGTTCCTGCATGTATTCACGCGTAACCCTATCTTCTGGGAGTAGGGGCTCCTCAGATCGGTCCCGATCTGGTGCTGTATTCTTGGGGCCACATGCGCTGCTTGTGCCGGCGCCATCTTGGCTCTTAGTAGTCGTCTCCGAGCTCCGCGGTGAAGGGGCGAAATATTTTGAGACTTCCTGAGTCTGATGAGCTTTCGGTCTGCCCGTCATTGCTGCAGGTGATGTAGTCCAGGGGGAGAGTTTTTGGGGAGTGGAATTTGGGGGGGAAATGTGACTATTGTAATGATTTTATTCAGGGGTCTGAGGAGCTCCTCTCTCACTCAACCATCTCCGTTGGCGTACTGGCCACGCCCCCGTTAGTATATTATTAAGTTTCTATGCACCAACCAAACAATGTTTGAATGATGCAATGATGTTTCATTATAAAGGTTAATAAAAAGATATTATTTTCACAGTATATCGATAATAAATAACATATTTTAGTACTAGATATTAGTACAAACTGCCATAGGAAGCATAGTTTGTTGTTTGAAATTAATGTTGACACATAGCATCATGTTGAATACCTGATTGATACAATACTAGTATTAGGGAATATACATTTGTACTGTAATATTATTTATGATAGCCATCAGTGAAATGAATACATTTTGTTAACCTACATAGTGGAACATGTGAGCTGCTCCCCAAAAGACCTGTATGCCAGAAAGACAAAGACAAACCCCCAGTTCCTTCACAAATGCCGTTATCACCTTATTAACCTTCCTCTGAGATCTCACAATGGACCTAGCTTTCCTAGTCTCCCACCAGACCAATATAGGAGAGATTTCTGACCCCAACAATAGAGGGTTCTCCAACTGCCCCAACAGCTTTGCTATATCCTTTCTCAGAACCCTCATCAACTCCAGAGATTGGACCTCATCCAGGTTGTTACACAACATCTAAAAACAAAAATTATTTGCAATCCTAACAAACTGTTTTTACTCAACAGCAGGGGGAGTATATGGCACCACTGTAGATCTCTCTTAGCCATACCCATACCCAAACCTGTTCCCTGCACATGCACCTGTGTGATCAAGACATCATCTCCTATCAGACCTCCTTCCACCAATTTAGAAGTTGCTACTAGTTCACTAACTTGTAGCGTGCCTGCAATAAACACCAACAAGTCGGCCACTCTAAATACGCAAGCCTCAAAAATCAGATTAACAAATAATCTTAGTCCTCTCCACCGAGCTCTCTAACATTCCTAAAGTAACTGCATAACATTCATCCAACCTACCTGACTGCTTTCTCCAACCCGCCACTACTTTTCCATCTGGAAAGTCCTTTGTAGCATACATATCCACCCCTAAATTCAAAGGGAAAGATAATCTCACCATGCTAGCACCCCAACAAACCCTCTTCATTCTTCTATAACATAAAATAAACCATGTCCCTGGAAGGGCCACATACCAACCCCTTTACACACACTACAAAAATGTCCAAGGCCCTAGAGTAAGTCGCCCATATACCTGGAACCATGCACAATTATGCACATGGTAAATCCCTCTCCCATAGCCAGTTCCCAAAGTATGAGCAGGCGAGGATCCCTGTGCAGCTTTTCTCCCTCTGCTCGCTTCTGAAACTCAGTAAACAGAAAGCAAGACCACATGCAAATTTAATGCAATGCTCCAGTGACTTCTGACACAGAACACTCGCCAAAATGGTGAATGCATGTAACCAATCCCTGAATGATTTAGGGCCCTGCCACCTCTCTCTCTCTCTCTCTTTTCTCTCTTCCTCCACTGCCCTAGTGTTCCCTCTTTTATCTGACTTTGGCAGATACCCCATCCAGCAGCAAAATCCTTACCTATAGTTGATCGGTGAAGCCCCAGCAGACTTGCTATTCAAATGTATACGTCCTTAAAACTGTACTCTGCAATCTTATGCCCCTCTTTCTTCACTTTAATACACAAAAAGAACTTCCACCTACTTGCTAAGCACCAACAGAACCTTGTACCCCAACTGTCGTAAGTGGCCCCACAGTCTTAACCTTTGCTAAACCCATTGAGTCAACCACTGGGACACCCTATACTTGGGACTCTGCCTTCAACTCACACCTGCGACACTGAGATTAACCCAACTAGAAACCCAACACTTCCTCCCGCAGAAGTGCTCAAATCACCTTGCACCACATTCCTCAAGACACCGCCTGCGTCCAACCTGGCTAAAATCTCTCTTGGCCCACCCATAATCATTACACCACCACACCAATGCTATTGCCATCTTCACCCACACTGTCAACTTTTCCCAGCATACGTAGGCGCCCCTGTCCTCTGAGAGATACCTTTAAATGCACCTGAGATACATGGGAATCAAACTAATTTTAATATGCAAAGAGTCTCTCAGTCTCTCTCTCTCTCTGGGCTCTATGCAGTAAGCGCCGATAAGGCTTTTTTTGGCATTTTTTGCCCTACCGATTCAGTAAGCGCCGATAAGTGGGAATTATCGGCAAGTTTTGTTCCCGATAAAAACTTATCGGCAGCCGGCTGCTGATAAGCAACTTATCGGGACTTTTTGAAATAGGTGGAATTCAAGTAGCCCCGATCAGCTTTTCGCTGCTGATCGGCACTCCAGAATGGAGAGTTTTTCGGCAATGTATCCCGCCAACTAAAGTTGGCAACTTGGTGGAGGAGAAGCATCGGCAAGGGCGACACTTAGAAAAAATCAGCCCTTTTTCCTGCCTGGGATTGATGCCGGGGGTCTCCGGAGCTGATACCATTAATACCAGCACCGGAGACCTCCGGCATGCATCCGAGGCAGGAAAAAGGCATGTACAGCCCACTTCATTACCTTAGCGGCTAACCGCTAAGGCAATGAAGGGGTTAACCCACCGTGTCAGTTTTATTGTGGGTAGCGGGGGTGGGTGAAGGGGGTATTTGGCCCTTGTTGTTTGTTTAGGGCTTGCGGGGGGGGTTGCGGGTGCACTTAACCCCTTCACGGCCGTAGCAGTTAATACCGCTACGGTCATGAAGGGGTTAAGGCCTCCCGCTACCCACCCGCAAGCCCTAAACAACCACCGTTGGGGCTACACTGGCGACACACTTTATTCGAGCTTGGCTAGTCCCACGAATTCGGGTATACTCGGGTGTATTGAGGTTTGTGACTGTTTTCTGCCCGAGTGCATTGCGTTATTTTCCAGGCAGGGATTGAAGCATTTTATTCCCGCTGGCTGCAATACTGCACAGTATATATATATATATATATATATATATATATATATATATATACTGCATTACAATTCATGAATTTATGCCATCTGGTAGACACGTGAAGCATTGCAGCCTATTAAATCCTAATCATTATCATTTAACAGATCAGGCCCCCGTCAGCCAGGCATGAACCGTGGCTTGGAAGGCAAACGCAACGGGGCTTGTCAGAGGTGAGGAGCGGCGCATTCCAGGTATCTGCCAGGTACAAACTGGGCATTTGCTCGAATAAAGTGTGTCGCAGCAGTAATACCCCCTTCACCCACACCCGCTACCCACAATTAAAAATACTCACACACAGCAGCCCCACACGAAATAAATAAATAAAGATATCTAAATAAATAAATGAATATAAATAAATAAATGAATATAAATATATATATATATATATATATATATATATATATATATATATATATATATGTAGAGGTATCAGTACCGTGTTAGCCGAGCTTCAATAATCAAAAAAAAAATAGATGATACCGTTCTGTGGCTAACGAAATGCTTTTATTTGTGCGAGCTTTCGAGATACACTGATCTCTTCTTCCGGCGATGTTACAATGAATGAAGCAAGGATAACTTGAAAACAAATTTATGCAACTGTTCGGGACACTTAGCAGTGGCCTAAACAGAGATCGAAATTTTATGAGTCATTACTGACACTAGCGAACTCTCTTCCCATGAGCGCTAAAGGCCATGTCTGTACATACTGTGCTATATGTATGCACACACAGCTGTCTCTCACACATACTAATACTCCTTATTTTTCCATCCATATACACCAATAGGGACCACATTGTATCCACACACACTTTTAGTTGTGCTACAAACTCTCACATTTCCACACCCACCCACACCATTTATATCCCTCTCACTCCACACACACCTTGTGTAGAGCACTGTTTATACTGTGGGCTCTCCATTCATTTTTATTCACACTGATACACATACACACTCTTTCTTCACTTGCTTTCAGTTACCCTTTGACACCTCTAGCCATAAAACACATCCACACCGGGGGAAGGAGAAGCACAGATAACATTCCAAGAGACACTGTTTTCAAGTTATCCTTGCTTCATTCATTGTAACATCGCCGGAAGAAGAGATCAGTGTATCTCGAAAGCTCGCACAAATAAAAGCATTTCGTTAGCCACAGAACGGTATCATCTATTTATTTTTTGATTATATATATATATATATATATATAACTCCAACAACCCCTAACATACACATATATGCACATCAATGATACTATAGGCCGGCGGGGGCCCTCAGGTGTTACCCGCAGGACTGCAGTACCAATTATGTGCCCCCCCCAAATTAATGTCAAAACACATACATACTTATAAAGAAATAATCCCCCCCCCCCCCCCTTAACACATACAGTATAGTAATCGGCACAATTACTATTATCCACAAATGGATAATAGTGAATGTGCTCATTTTAAATACATAAACACCAATCAAGACATTAAATACATATATTGTATGCCCATGCCCGGCTGCCACGATGAAGGCCATCCTCATTTTCATCCTGCCCATGCCTCCTCCGCTGCTGCACACAGACACAAGAATAAAAACATCCAAAGTAATGTCCCCTAACCCCTTAATCACCATAGCGGTTATTAACCGCTACAGTCATTAAGGGATTAACCCACCCTCACCCACCACTCGGGACGCCTACATACCCTCCCACACTAACCCCCCCACCCCGTGAAGCCTAACCACCCTCACCAACTACCCACAAGGGAGGCCTACCCACATACCGTTGGGAAAAATACCCCCGCCCTCAGTACCCACAATAAAAACAATACACAGCCCCACAATAAGCATCATTCTATTTATTAAATACATTACCCACCCCCTGTGCCCCCCCATAAATACATGATTTATCCTTTTACAAACAGGGTTCATAACACAGCCCCACGCGAGTCCCCGGTGGGCTGGCGGTGCACCTGACAGACCTACAGGGTACCAGCAGCTCGTTTCAAACAGGTTCTGGAGGCCTATTGGTGGGTCCCGCCAAGCGCCATGGCCCCCAGGTTGTCTCCTTTGGTCACCGTGGGCCACAATTGGGTCCCCAAAGTAGGCCCGCGGATGTCTGAGAGCCCCGGGTCACACCCACAGGTGTATGCGGGGCCTCGGGTGGTTCCCACGGGGGTCTGGGGAACTCACGAGTGCTCACTATGGGTCTGCGGTGCCCCCACAGATGTGAGGCCACCGCTTCATCCCCGCAGGTGTCACCCGTGGAACAACCAGCCTGATACCCATGAGATACCCGAGGAGACCGCAGGTGGTCTCCAGAGGTCTCACGCAGAACCACGGAACAAACCCTGAATGTAAAAAAATAAACCTTGCCTATACATTCAATACATACCACGCCCCCCCCCCCCCAACACCTACAGTACAATAATGTGCAAAATAACTATTATCCAGATAGGGATAATAGATTATTTGCCCATTATTAATCACATTAACTAGCATATTACAATAAATAAAGTACTACTGACCTCATCAATAAGAAGCCCCCGTCGCCAGCAACATCCTGGTCTTTCGTTGCCCACAAAATACATAGCCAATACAAAACCAATACATTGCAATTACATTCAGATATCAATTAACCCCTTAAACACCTTATTGGATAATAACCGCAAAGGTAATTAAGGGGTTAAGCCACACTGGCCCGCTACCCACCCTTCACCCATGAATGTGTACAGTAGCTTCATCATGCAACTATATATATATATATATATATATATATATATATATATATATATACACATGATGAACCAATATACAAATAAATGTAGAAGGGTTATCAAAAACATGCTGTACTACAAATAACACTTCTCCATACAGACACACTACAATAAAATCAATTTCCTTTAATAATCCTTTCTGATCTTACAATCAAAATCCTCAAATGCAATCAAAAACCTCAAATGACAATCAAAACATTGCATTTACATTGTATATATGATGCATACAATCTATGCACCATATACATTCTGCAAATGAATGTTAACAATAACATTCAAAACAAAATACCAATACCTCCAAACAAGTATACTATTTAAACCAATCCAGTAAACATTAATCAATTAGCATTCATTAGTGACATCCCTAAACAATTTACATTCCATCCCTAACAATTAAACAATTAACTAATTCAAGCGTTGGACAGAACAAGTTATCCTGTGAAAAAATATAAGTACCAACAACAATACAATATAGAAAAGCAAGGCTGACCCTGACCTAAACTACACCATACTATAGCAACAATTACTTCTATCTAATTTTAAAATACATTATACACACATTTAAGCATTGCAGCATAGCCAAATGAATGTAAAACACAGCAAATCAAGCTTTTAGAACACTATCATTTCTTACCCTGTATGTATATATCTCTCTAGACATACATACACACATACAGTGTCAAGAAATGATAAAGCAAAGAATAAAAAATATACACATGTAAAAAGCCTCTAAAATAAAAAATCAAGTTAAATAAAATACATTTCTTTAGTTCACTTACCATTACTTGACCCCACCGACTCCCGTTGAACAGTTTACTCACGAACCAATCCACCAGGCACAGGAACCCATAAAATAATAAACCATAAAAAAATAAACATTACACTAAAAATCCAAATCAATCCACGGGTCTTCTATTTGTAATCCATCTTCATCTGCCTATGATGTCACATTTTTGTCATGGTTCCCATGGCCTTGATTGGGCCGTGAAAACCATGTGTTTGGCCGAGAAAAAAAAATGATGACGTCACTTAAAGGCAATGAAAGCACACATTCATGGGTGAATGCTTCATCATGCATCTATCTATATATATATATATATATACAGATATATATATATATATATATATCTGTATATATATATATATATATATATATATATATATATATATAGATAGATGCATGATGAAGCCACTGTACACATTCATGGGTGAAGGGTGGGTAGCGGGCCAGTGTGGCTTAACCCCTTAATTACCTTTGCGGTTATTATCCGATAAGGTGTTTAAGGGGTTAATTGATATCTGAATGTAATTGCAATGTATTGGCTTTGTATTGGCTATGTATTTTGTGGGCAACGAAAGACCAGGATGTTGCTGGAGACGGGGGCTTCTTATTGATGAGGTCAGTAGTACTTTATTTATTGTAATATGCTAGTTAATGTGATTAATAATGGGCAAATAATCTATTATCCGTATCTGGATAATAGTTATTTTGCACATTATTGTACTGTAGGTGTTGGGGGGGGGGGTATGTATTGAAAGTATAGGCCAGGTTTATTTTTTTTACATTCAGAGTTTGTTCCGTGGTTCTGCGTGAGACCTCTGGAGACCACCTGCAGTCTCCTCGGGTATCTCACGGGTATCAGGCTGGTGGTTCCACGGGTGACACCTGCGGGGATGAAGCGGTGGCCTCACATCTGTGGGTGCACCGCGGACCCGTAGTCTGCGGGGATGAAGCGGTGGTCCCACATACGTGGGGGCACCGCGGACCCATAGGTGCGGAGATGAAGCGGTGATCCCACATCCGTGGGGGCACCACGGACCCATAGTGAGCACTCGTGAGTTCCCCAGACACCCGTGGGAACCACCGGAGGCCCCGCAGACACCTGTGGGTCTGACCCGGGGCTCCCAGACATCTGCGGGCCTACTGTGGGGACCCAATTGTGGCCCACGGTGACCAAAGGAGACCACCTGGGGGCCATGGCACTTTGCGGTACCCACCAACAGTCCTCCAGAACCTGTTTGAAACGAGCTGCTGGTACCCTGTAGGTCTGTCAGGTGCCCCGCCAGCCCACCGGGGACTCGCGTGGGGCTGTCTTATAAACCCTGTTTGTAAAAGGATAAATCATGTATTTATGGGGGGGCACAGGGGGTGGGTAATATATTTAATAAATAGAATGATGCTTATTGTGGGGCTGTGTATTGTTTTTATTGTGGGTACTGGGGGGTGGGTATTTTCCCCAACGGTATGTGGGTAGGCCTCCCTTGTGGGTAGTGGGTGAGGGTGGTTAGGCCTCACGGGGTGGGGGGGTTAGTGTGGGAGGGTATGTAGGCGTCCCGAGTGGTGGGTGAGGGTGGGCTAACCCCTTAATGACTGTAGCAGTTAATAACCGCTATGGTGATTAAGGGTTAGGGGACATTACTTGTTTTCAGCAGCAGACGGGGCATGGGCAGGATGAAGATGAGGATGGCCTTCATCGTGGCAGCCAGAAATGGGTGAGTGCTATAGGTATTTAATGTATTTATTGTTGTTTATGTATTTTAAATACACAGGGGGTGTATGTTGTTTATTGCAATGTTTATTGGGGGCAAATGTCCCCAATAAACATGCTAATCTGCCTTAACCCCTTCATTGCATTAGCAGCTATACGGTATGGTAATGAAGCAGCATTTATGTTTTTTAATAATATTGTGCGGAAGCAGGGGTTCCCCTGAGCTGAACCGCATTGATTTTTGGCTCAGAGACCCCCTGCTTCCCGGTTACAGTGTCGTCGCCATATTTATAGCGGACACGGCGCGAATGGGGCGCTATAAAAATGGCGGCCACACTGCCACCCGATGACACATACCGGGGCCTGTAACTCGGGAAGCAGGGGTCCCTGTTCCACAAAGCAACGCGGTTCAGCTCAGGGGACCCCCTGCTCACAGTACACTATTATTAAAAATACATTCATGCTGCTTCGTTACCGTAGCACATAGCCGCAAAGGTAAGGAACGAGTGTTTATTGATATGTGTGTTTTACTGATAACGTAGATGTGCAGAGGGTCTCCGGAGCTGAACCGCTTTGGTTTTAGGTCCGGGGACCCCCTGCTTCCCGAGAAACAGGCCCCTTTAGGGGGGGCCGGTATCCCTCTGCTGTGTTTACATTCCGCGGTCACGTGATCGGGACCTTAAATGCAGAGGGATACCGGCACCTCATAAAGGGGCCTGTATCTTGGGAAGCAGGGGGTCCCCAGACCTGAAACCAATGCGGTTCAGCTCCGAAGACCCCCTCACATGTACACTATCAGTAAAAGTTGTTTATAAATACTTTATATTTTGCCGATGTTTGCGCTGAGAGAACGGCTGGTCTCTCTCTGCTGCAAACACCTATCGGCAGAAAAGGCCTATAGGAAGGTTATCGGGAACCAGGCTGTATCGGCACAGGCTCATCGGCAGTTTTGCTTTCGCAGTGATACGGCAGGGATCGGCATGGATTCGGCCCTTACTGAATACTGCGAGGGCAAATCGCCAAAATAAGGCCTATCGGCAACACTTGCCGAAGAGATTTTATCGGTGCTTACTGCATGAGGCCCTCTCTTCCCAGTTAACGAACCTGTACAGAAAATTTACACACATTCTTCATGGTCTATCTATATCAATATCTTGTATTACGCATACACCGAGTGAACACTGCTCCAATGCACTGGTCTGTATTGTGAGGTTACTTACTAGACACACAATAAAGATATGTGGAGTAAAAATGTGATGGAAAAAACTCCATCCTACAGGGTTAAGACCTTGAGTTCTTTCCAATTTCTCATATAGGCTCTCTTAGTCTAGACTTTAATATAATATATAAAATACAAAAATCTGCACTAGCCTTTTCTATTTTATTATAATTATTCTTATTAATTATAATAATAATAATTATGGCAACTGAAGACTTCATTAAAGTCTAAAGCGTCATGAAAATTCTTGTGGCAAAAGATGCATTGTAATATTTGCATTGGAGTCAATTTTAATTTCAATTCGACATAACTATCTGGTTCCTTAAATGTATCCGGCAAGAATGAAGAACAAATGACTTTGCATTACCAGCAGGCTCTCTTTGCCTAATGCAAAGTGTTTTGACATTAGCACCGTAAGTATCTAGTTGTAAGTGCTATTCAGTCTGTTTAATGTCCTTAATTATCCTTTTCCAGTAGCACTTCAGATATCTAACAATGGAAAGATTTGTAAAATAAACAAACTGCCTTGCGTCTTGTCTATTTCTTGTATAACCGTTTTTATTTTGCTCAATGGCCTCTGTTAGTATGTCTGTCTCTGTTTTCCATGTTACCAGTTGCTGTCACATTTACACACCCTTTTCATTATCAGTTTTCATGTGTATCATGTTCCTCCTAGCAACATACCTGCGGCAAAGTGAAAGCACTCAGTCGCATAATACTTACTGCATAAGTGTGTAAGGTATTAAGCAAAGTCCATTGCTATTACAAAAATAATGTTCAACTGTCAGGGTAACTAGGTCTTCACGGGCCACATATACTAACTGGTGAGGGTAACTAGGTCTTCACACACTACCTGTGAGGGTAACTAGGTCTTCACGGGCCACATATACTAACTGGTGCTATGCCATCAGACAACTCCCAGCGCCAAAAGACAACTTATAACCCATTCACTTGAATAGGCTGTTAGATGTCTTCCTGTGCTGGAAGCAGAAAACAAATAAAGGTTTTAGGCACATTTACACTTAATAAAGATCCCCCATTTGCAAGTACACAGGATATTAAAACAAAAATATGAATTGGAAAAATCAGCTCTGCAAGGGCTTGCTGCATTTTATTCTCTTCATCGAGTTTCCAGGTGACAAGAAAAAGCAGAGCCAGCAAAATGTATTATGCACCTGAAGAAAGGGTCAGTTAGCTCCTGAAACGTGCTTATGCTTATTCTGAATAGCACTTAATATGGACCAATATCATGTTCTGGACAGGGATTCAATTCTTTAGCAATGCAATGATGGTTGAGTTGCTGGTCTAGTGAGAATCGACTCTCCTTCTCCCCAATGATATATAGGGGATATTTACTAGCCTTGCAAACAGACATGGCCATTCCACAATAGACAGATTGCTTCTAGTTCATGCTGTAGGTCAGGGGGGCGCAAACTTTTTTCCCTGTGCCCCCCTGCCGGCGCTCCCCTCACCTCTGTGCCCCCCTCACTCCCGGTCCGGTGTCGGCTCCGGCGTCATGATGTCACGTTGCCATAGCAACGTGACGTCACATGACCTTGCAGCGTCGTTTGACACTGCGTTGCCATGGCGACGCGTGTGAGAAGCCGCCGGAGCCAAGGTAAGTTAGGTTTGCTGAGGCCCTGCAGCTCCCCCGGCACTTCATTTAAGTGCCGGCCCTGCAGCTCCCCCGGCACTTCATTTAAGTGCCTTCGGGAAGCGCGGGGCCTCTGTAAACCCTGCGCCCCCCCCCCTGCACCCAGTCTTGCGCCCCCCACTTTGCGCATCGCTGCTGTAGATATACTTGGGGTATTTATCAAAATTAGAGGGAAAGGTGTGTTATCACCATCTCTCTAAATAGAAGCTCATTGGTAGATGCACCCCGGGACTATTAAAACATAACATTTATTGGATATGAACTAAAATAAAGTTTACATACATAAAAATCTTGATGTATAATTGTGTGTGGTGTAATAAAAATAGGGTGGGAGTGAGGCAGGTGTGGTAGGGTTGAGATAAAGGTGTATTGCCAAATATGAACTGGCTACCATAATTGGAAGATAGATGTGCAGTTTAACCACCTGAAGACACCTATCCAATGATAGGGTAAATGTACCTCATGAGTGCCTCTGCAATGCGTAACTGTTATGTAGTCTACTAATGTTAGTAAAGAATACAGTCACTAGCACAGCATACCGATCAAATCAACCTATGATTGCTTAGCGTAGAACCGACCAGCTATAATGATATACAGTACAGTGATATAAATCAAGTGTGATGGTAATAGCAGACCGAAGGTGGATACCAGATCAGCAAATCCATAATATACCTCAAGCCAATATATTGATGTGACTCTAGACTCCTGAAGTTAGAGATCGTAATGCATACAGGTAAGGTTCAACACAATCATAGGTTGGTGGTATGTGGATTGAACTTGTGCAGGACAACAACTCTACACACATGTAATATAATACAACAATGTCTAACTACAAATAGGGTAAACATTGGCGTGTAAAGTGATGTACTCTGTATAGTCTAGAGTTGGCTACCATTGTTATAGCTGAATTAGTGAGCTGGCAATCCCTTCTCAGCAATACTGCAATGCATATTAGTGATGTCAATACACCTATAGTGTGATAATAATATATCCACAGGGAGGTATACTGTAGCCTATTAATGCACTGTATACTGTGATATGGTAGATAGTAATTAGCACTGGATGGTATAATAATACTAGTGCTGAGATAACAATGCACCAATAGCTATGCAAGAATGCCCATAACAAGTAGTGCTGGCTATATGTAAACCTCTAAAAGTGTAGTGCACCACACAAGATGGTATGCATGGCAAAATCAGATATAATAAGGTCAGCAATGGTATAAGTCAACAGAAAATATACAAACAGAGGATGCACACGGTGATGCCAGGTATAATAAGGAGCTCAGGCAGCACACAATTGCCAAACAGCATACAATAGGCTTGTAGCAGCCTCGTGGAGGAGGCATTTGTGGGCACAACTCATATTTACAATTACTTGAATTATTACTAGTGAGCAATATACTCTGTTTGTGTTTAGGTATACTCGGGGTATTCAAATTAGACAGAGAAGGCAGACTTGTGACTGTTACCAGTAGAAATGTGCAAACCCAGGTGTGCGAAATCAGTCTCTACCAGAACCTAACATTTCAACAATAAATACAAATACAAAACCCATAAGAATTTTAGAATCAAAACCCAAAATTATTTTGAACCGAAACTAGGACACCAGGCCAAGTGCCCATTGCTAGGTATTTCTCGCCATTTCCTTTATGATTACGTTATGTTTTTCAGTTATATTATCTTTGGTTCCCAAATTAATTTGTTATACTTATTTTTTTTTAAAAGTCATACATCATGATAATATTTTAGCATCTACATGCTTATTTTGAGTAATTTCTATACTTTTTTGAAAATCCAAAACCAAACAAATTGAGTTTTGGTAAAACCAGAAACAAAACACCACAAAATACAGAACCAAGAGCACATCCAAACTAAAACATCATATTTTTTTAGAACCAAAACTAAAACTAGCGTAAAATACGTTCACCATATTTACTAGTAAAATGAGAAAAAGCTAATATGGTAATATGGCTTTAGTAAATGTAGACTTCATGTATTTATAAAATATTTTACCAGGAAGTAATACATTGAGAGTTACCTCTCGTTTTCAAGTATGTCCTGGGAATAATAGCATCCACCTTAAATTAATTTCAAAGCTTTCCTGAGTGAGGTGGCAGGTGGCAGAGCAAAACGTGGAAAACTTCTGCAACTAAACATATTAACCCTTTATAGAGAGGCAGGCAACGCATTGCAAAACAATATTTGGCAAGTCACTGTGGCAGAGATTAGAAAACACATATATATGTCACAACTCAACTGCACAGCGCCTCTACTGCTGATTGTCATGTTCAAAATATTAATGTTACAATGGTCACTTCTAGTTTCAAAGCCCTGTAACCATGCTGCGTCTACAGCACATAGAAAGTAAAGAGTAAATAACGTGCAGGAAGGAGGAGGTGAAGGATTTCTGAACACACCCACACAGGAATGTCTTGCCTTCAGCCACAACTTCCTTCATTCACTAAATATTTGTAAATAACACTACTCTGTCTACAACAAACAACAACCTCACTATGCCAAACATTGCACTGGCTTTAAACTAATGTTAGTAAATACCTCCTATAAGATTAGGTAAAGTGCAGTCTGTGGATAGACAGATAGATAGATAGATAGATAGATAGATAGATAGATAGATAGATAGATAGATAGATAGACAAAAAAAAAGTCCGTATCTGCACTCAGAATTGTTACACAAGGTGAGGGAGCTGGTCCCATATAAATAATGTAAGTAATATTACCTTTCTTGCGGCAGGTTATTTTTGTTAAATAAATCATGACACAGTGTAATATGTCATGTGTTTTTGTTCATCTGAGGTTGTAATTTTAAAACCGGCTAAGGAACAGATGATTGTTATTATGTCCTGATATGTAAAACCATGGAATTCAAAGAGGATGTACTTTCTTTTTCACATGACTATGTATATATATATATATATATATATATATATATACTATATACTATCTGATTTTGTGTGTATTGCTGGCAAGTGGCCATATAGAAAATTGGCCGTAATAATTGAACATTTCCTTAGATTCCCAAGAATCAGTTTATATTTAGAAGGATTGTAATGATTGCAAGCATATTTGTTGTATTTGTGTTGAATTTTTATTTTGTATGCTTAATCTTTTCATGCTCATTTAGAACTTGACTGCTAAGTTTTGTTGTAGCTAAATAAAGGAAGGCCAGATGGCTGAACTGATTGATCTGTGCGTACACTGACATTAATGCCCTTGCGTTATTAATAACAAAGTTAACATATGGCAATACTATGTTTAAGGGGTTGTATCCCATTGATGTTTTTTTAAATCAAACAACAATAAGCATTTTAATATAATATTTCAATTCCATGGCAGCTTGAAACTTGGGAGGTGTTTCATTCATTTTAGTGTATCCCTTTTGTGTGATGTCTTCCCCCTTCGATTGTTAGGAAATAAATACATAATATTAATATCAATTAATTTAGAAAAATATATGTAATTTTGAACTTTGTATTGAAAAAGACAGCTCATTACGGTGCTTAGTAGTAACACTTTATGAAAACATATCTGAGAGCATGTGTATAAAACTGTAAATTAGCCCAGTGCCCCATTTGTAACAGGAACTTGACTCTCTGTGGGACTGTTCTGCGCACACACATTTAGTAGATCACTACAGATAAACAGGTGCTTTTCTTCTATCAAGACACGTGAGGTCAGTCCTTAAGACATCCAATAGACAATAGGAGTCCTTTTGCTTTTCAGGCTTTCCTTGTGACCACCCAGCAGGAAGAATATACCAAGGGATTTTTTGTAGGTTCTAGCAGTGAGAACGCAATGTTTAAACTTTGTATTTACTGCAGGTGTGCTCCTTGACGGCAAATGTTTAATTTGATCTTGCTCAACTATTAATTTTCTGCACTGTTGAAGTGCTTCGCCTTTTCACCTAATAAAGTAATTTAAGCTAACTCGTCCTTGCTACAAAAGAATTACACACGGTGCCCTGTTCCCAAAACCAACAATGTGGAAATGCACAAAGGGCAGAAGTACATAATGAGAGCTGCAATCATTTACGTAAGATTTTGACTTTTTGACCAGCTTCATAATGTTTTCTGACCTTGTTTTGCATTTCACCTTACAACCTGGGCATAACTGTTCCTTTCAAAAAAAATCAAACAAATATCATACAATCATGATTGTCAGCTTGTGTAAAAAGGAAAGTGACTTAAACTGGTATATAAAGAGGACACATACCACTTAGATCCTCACCCTAGATCCAAGTCACTATGCATTCTTATGTGATTTAAATGTAAATGTTTAATGTATGTTTGTCGGTAAAGGTGTAGTTTAGAGCGGAGGGGTTGTTAGAACATTTCTGACAAGACAATTCAATGCTAACGTGCCGTCCTAATAAAACGTTATTGTCATATTATCAATTACCAGATTTATTTAGTTGCCAAATGCTCAGGCTACATTTGTTTTTGTGACAAATTGAATGACAAACATTGTTTGACTGCACCTACCAATGTAAATTTCAATCGAAATGTTCATTTCTAGGAAATTAGAGAAGGGAGGGCTGTGTAGTGGTGCAAAATATACAGTAAAATGTAGCAGGGCATTGTAAGGAATAGGTTTAAGGCCTTACTTAACTACAGAACTGCAGCTGTGCTCTTATCTGGCCAGAGGAAAAAGGATGAACAACAAAAGAGCCTAAGAAGCCCCAGTTGATGCATGGGAAAGCCATTGGTCGACCATTGTGGCTGCCCTTCTGCTGAGCAAATAGTTCAAACTGTTCATTCCCATCTTCCATTCTCTCCTGGTACATTGTTTGTGTCCTTGCATTTCATTCTGCGAAGAAGATTGCTCTCTGGGCCTATAAGCAAACAGTCCAGAAAAGAGCCAACTATCCTCTTCTTTTCCCTGGAGAACTAGCATTTTTATTTCAGCTCCAAGCTGTCAAAGAACTGGAGAGTTTATGTCAGTATACTGAATTAATTGCTCTAAGCTGGGGCATGCTAGATGTATCACCAAATGTCCAGAAAATATTTGTCAATAATGTTTTCTCTAGTATTTAGTCCCAATCTGTTCATTTACACAGTGCATAATTTTAATGGCATCTCCCTATGCTGTACACTGCCAATTTGAATGAAAATTGCTTATGACAAAATATTCATTTTCTTTTTTTGCTGGCAGTAAAATATCCAGTTACAGGGAGCCAAAATGAGTGTAGCTGAAAAGGGAGAGTTTACAAAACAAATAACATGCCACAGCAGCTTGGTCATAGTAAACATTATTTGTTGCATTTAATTGTTAAATTGTTTAGCAAACAGAATGTAGATCTATTGTTTATTATTATCAGACCATTTTCTCATTTTGAATACATGATGACCCTAAAGTTGAATGTTTTAGGTTTTCAAAGTTTCCGTCTTTTTTTCAGAACCATATTATTTAGGGTTATAAGTTCCTACTTCTTATTTGATAGAAAACAAGCTTTAGTAATTTATTCTGATTGTATGTAAATAACAGACATATAAAAAGAAACTACAGTACATGCATAGATGATATCATTGTATAATGTAGAACTTGTTAAATATTTAGTAAGAGCTGATGGATGCCCTCGTACCTTCAAGACAATATGAAAAAGGTGGAGGGGAGATTAAAATAGAAAAAAAAAACATATTTTTTACGCATATTACCAAACTACCAAAAGTTTGGACTGATACATTACATGGCAATCATACCAAAGAAGCCAAGGAAGCAGTCCATAGATTTGCATGTGTCTGAAACCTGAAAGCCGGGAAGAAAATGTTCGGTAGCGCAGAAGGGTTACTTTTATGAAGGCTCTGGGACAATTGACAAAAGAAAAGTTTGACTAGAACAATGTTACAAACTATACTCTCATCAAATAAACTGGACCCCTGTCCTACAGTATATACTTACATTATGAGTGCAGTTACATGCTGTCTGTTTTCTCACACACTCGTACTAAAACTATGAATACTACTAATGCCAGCAATGATCCAACAATGTCATAGAAAGTTGAAAATAACGAGAGTACAGAGTTCCCATATGGGCTCTCTCCCTGATAAATCTCATATCAGTCATAAACTGTATTGCCATATTGATTAAAGCATTACAGTGAATGACAGTGGGGTTTTATTGCTGAAAGGCTTTAGCAATATTTCATAAAGTAAAATGGAAATGGGCATTCAGATTAACTTTTACCACCAAATTAGCTACTCAACTGCAATACTGAAATATATGGGACATTTTTATCACCTACTCCAATCTGCTTGACTGTGGAAGTGCGGCGGAGAGAGTGAGTGTGTGAATGTGCGAGTTAAAGAGAGAAAGAGAGAAAAAGGTGAATGAGGATTAAAAGAGAAGGCAAAGTACCATGCTATTAATGGGAGGGAGAGAGGGAGAGAGGGAGTGAAAAAGGGTGAAATAGAAAGAAAGAGAGTGCCACAAATATTTCATAGTACTACAAGAAAATCTGGAAATATTGAAGATGTTTGGAAAAAAAGATATATTTATGGAAAGAACAAATATTGCACTCTTAATTGTTAGAACCACAATTTATTATTGTAGTGAATACATATTGTTGTATATTGTAACATTAGTGAGGATTCAAATAACTTACTCATAACAGAGTTTGGTGAATATGGGCCATAATGAGATTGCCCTATGAAATGTATTGGCTGAGTAGCTTAAATGAGAAGGCTGAGTGTACCTGAAGTAATTATCAGTGTATTAAACACTATTGCACAAAACAATACTACCACTACTTTAGCTTTACAGACAAGTCGAGAGGACTACAGTAGGTATTTCTAAATGGGCCACCTTCATGGAATGAGCACCACTCAGAAGCCTTAAAGGTGCAGGCCAATCTACTGGGCCAGTTGAACTTCTTAGGTGTCTCTGAATGGGAAAGGGTTTGTCAATCAATTGTTTTCCATATCCCTATTCCTCTGTCAGAACCAATAAAGTTAAACGGAGGTAGGGGGGCTCAGGCTGTACAAGCACTTGCTGTGACATCAGACTAAAGGAAGAATCTAAATGAAATCAAACCCCTCTGAAGTCTAACATTAAAAAAAAAAACTAAATACTTATAGGTGTTAGATTTGAATAAATTTTTTTAGCAAAATGACCCAGGTGAGACTTCTTAAACATGTCACTGGGATTAGTTCACTTTTCTCCTAGGAAGGATTGCCCCTTTAAGACAGCCACTATGGAAAGTTATTCATAGAGATTTGCTCAGAATGGGCAAAGGATATTATTTAGGGTACTAGGTTATGTTGGTTTTAGGTAACTTTGATATTTTATGATGATCATTAAATGATAGGCTAATTGGTGACATAAAACCAAAGTCAATTTTACATTTTTTGAATTACATGGATTTATGTTGAAACAATTTTGCAATGTTGCTCAGCAATTATCAAAAATAAAATCCGCACAATGTCTCAGGAAATGTTGCTATATAGTTGCAAAACGTTTGCACTTGTGTTACCTATGGACCTTTCATTCACAAAGCCCAGTATTTCATAGTCATGCTAAAACTGCAGTTCCAGTAATATCCTACATGTGTGTGTTTTTTTTTATTAATCAGTTCTGTACTATGAGAAAATACTTGTAGCATGTAATTATTTTTTTAAAGACATTTTTAATGTATTTTAATGTAACGGGCATTTTTGTTCCTATGGCAACCATATACAAAGTCACATCCCCTTCCCTTTCTGAAACAGCATCACCTTTTTGAGCCCTGCCCTCTCTAGCAGTGAACCAATTGAATTGAGTGCCTTCCTGGTCACATGATCTTCCTCACAGAACTTTATCAGTGCAGCAGAAGATTACCAGAGATGCATTTAGTGAACCCCCAGCTGAATTTCAGCGATCGATTACAGGAGAACGGATCGATCAGCAACTTAACTATCACTTGTCAGTGTATTTGTAGTGTGTACAAGTGTATACATTGTATTGATGCACATATTGAATTTAAAATGACAGCTTGAACTGCGGTTTTAACCCAAGTAGCATGAATTCAGGCAAAATGTGACTGGGCATTTGTTTGGCCTTTGAGCCTTCATGTCCATCACCCCCATGACCACAACAAGGCATCTTCTTAGTCACCCTTCGTAAACAACTACAGACATCTAAATGGAGGAAAACAACCACAGACTTTATTGGAATTACATATATGAGATAAATCATTATTCCATCATGCTGGGTTGGTAACCTTCAAGCTCTCACTCCATTCTTGCTAGTTGCCGAACAGCACCCTAGCTGAAATATACACCAGGAACTGAAGTGACAAGAACTGAAAGGAATAAACACAAATAATGATAACACTCAATTCCAAGTAAATATAATGAAATAGGCACCAGGTGCATAGGGAAAAATAACATAGAATACAGAAAAGATAGTGACCGAAGTCACATAAGTCCCTTATTAGCACGCACTCGTGGTACAATAGTAATGAATAGTAAAGAGGATATAATGATCCTCAGAGAAGCCTAACTTGCGCCAATCACCCACACATGTGGGGCTATATGGCGATGGGGCGTCTAGCCTGTTAAAAGTAAAAATAATAAATGTTTATTGGAATACAAATACGCCGAAAAAAATGGTAATGTGTATAGGTGAGTTTAAAACGTAGGATTAAAATGTTCCCCAAACTGGGAGGTGCTAGGGCGGAAAATGGTAGTGAGGGCTAGTAATGGCAGTACAGGGTATAAAGCGGATAAAATGGTATACATAAGCACAGGGCTATTTACAGCCTGATTTTGGTATCTGTTACTTATACGATCCCTGGGCATTGTTTGCAATTTAGAAGTGTCATTGTGTATCCAGTACACTCAACCTGCCACATAAGTGTACTACAATCTACACTTAGCTGCTACATGAGTTGAGTGGTGGTATTTCTCACCTATATGGGTGGTAGATACATAGAGTTCATTGTGCTTGTGTATACCATTTTATCCACCTATGAGTGAGCTATCAGTTAGGGTGTGATATATTTCATGCCTATACTGTGTGGATATTATTTACCACCTAATTATCTGGTAGTTACATTGGAGGGTATCACTAATTATCTGGTAGTTACATTGGAGGGTATCACTTGTGTGTGGCAGTTTATTACGCTTTATACCCTTTACTGCCATTAATTGCCCTCACTACCATTTTCCGCCCCAGCACCTCCCAGTTTGGGGAACATTTGAATCCTACGTTTTAAACTCACCTATACACATTACCATTTGTTTTGGCGTATTTGTATTCCAATAAACATTTATTATTTTTACTTTTAACAGGTTAGACGCCCCATTGCCATATAGCCCCACATGTGTGGGTGATTGGCGCAAGTTAGGCTTCTCTGAGGATCATTATATCCTCTTTACTATTCATTACTATTGTACCACGAGTGTGTGCTAATAAGGGACTTATGTGACTTCGGTCACTATCTTTTCTGTGTTCTAAGAACTGAAAGGATCAAGGTAACTCACTCATCTGCATCAACCCCCAACTGGCAAAAAGCCCAGAAAACTTGCTAAAAATACACAGCTGTGACAAAGTTAATACACATTATTAACCATTCTGCTCTACATTTTAAACTCCCATTAAATATATATATATATATATATATATATATATATATATATATATATATATATATATATAATCATACTTTACTAGCAATGAAGATGCCAAGAATGAGACAGCACTCAGTAAGTAATCAAATATAAGATATATTTGATATATGACACACAAGACCGACGTTTTGATCCACACTGGGGGGATCTTCCTCAGGAGGGGGTGGTGCAATGAAACAGTGACAGTGAGTAACTAATATACCAGCACCCAAGTGCAAAAAAATACCAAACAATTAACCAATCAAGAGAGCACATGAAAGTTCAGGTGATCTGCACAAGTTATTAGTGGCCATTTTGAAAAACTTCTGCCGGGTATTGCTGTATCATGTGGACACGACTCCATTTTGAAATGGTATGAGCAACATCAGCTGGATCCGCAAAGCATCCTTGGTAACCATGGTGACCAGAGTATGCATGTGTGTTGTGGCAAATAGGCTATGCTGTGACATAGTTAATCTGAATTAAATCGCTAAAGTCTTGTCGGACCAGATACGTGAGGGTAAGGAGTGACAAAGACAGTGGGGTGATGAGGGTATAGAAGTCCATGGAAGAAGCAGATAGTGCCATGGAGCCAACTCTTTGAGTGTAGAGTCTAGTACTATAGACTAGTGTATAAGAAGCAGAAATCCATTATAACTAATCAGGATGCTAGTCAATGCAACATGAATCAATGGACGACAGGTACCCTAGTTTGACTCAACCAATGGTCAGAGGGTAATGCTTTTATCAATAGGCCAATATGTAATAATAAACAATACGATTCTAGACAACACCACTTCGGACACTTTTTTGGGATAAGGCATGGCCAGTCAGAAAAAACCCCGGCAGTTATAGAGGTCCCTTGCTCTCTCCCCAGGCATTTAAATTAAATGCTGGGGGATCGTGCGAAGCCTCTATAACACACTTACGTTCCCTTTCAGCGATGCATCGTCATGGTTACCCAGCATCAAATGACACCACGGGTCATGTGACGTCACATTACCATGTCAGTTGACGCCCAGGCCGAGCGGGTAGGGGAGGGGCGCGAGGCACCGAGGAAAGCAGACAGGGGAGCGCACGGGGAAAAGTTGTCGCACCCCTGTATTAGCTAATAAGAAACGTGATTAAAGACTGCACAGTGTCTCAACCTCATTTACTATGTAATTTTATACCACAGGGTGTGAGGGGTGGGCTTGCAATTCAAGGTTTTATGA
This sequence comes from Ascaphus truei, assembly GCF_040206685.1. Classification (NCBI taxonomy): domain Eukaryota; kingdom Metazoa; phylum Chordata; class Amphibia; order Anura; family Ascaphidae; genus Ascaphus; species Ascaphus truei. Next base: position 95,618,109 of record NC_134486.1, on the reverse strand, counting down.
GGTAATCTCCGCTACGTGTAGGGTGGGACTGTAGTTGCTCTGATTCCGCATCACACATGTGCATGCATACTTCCGTGCAGCCGCTGATCATACTCCCCACGTGACTCATACTCGAATGCCAGTAAGGGGACGAAAAGCAAGTCGAGCCGATCCATCGGCAAGTGTTGCATGAATGTCCCCCCACAGGCAAATGGAGAGGCGGCTTGGACCAGAACCCCACAGAGGACATTGCATCGGAGACGGTCACAGGGAGGAAACGTGGAGCTACTTCTGGCTGGAAAGCCTTGTACTCCAATACGCACAAGGCTCAAGACGCATGTTTGCTTTGCATAACTGTGTAACGGATCCGCACCTTAGTTTACTGTTTGCTTTGCCTTACAGACCTGTGCAGCCCTGGAACACTGCTCCTGATATTTACTACAGCTCCACCCTGGGTTCACTCATTAAAGCAATGCTATCACATGCCCCTTCTGCTATTGGTTCACTGACCTTTAAAGACACCTTTCCCACAATGCTCCCCTGCCGAGCATAGTCCTTCCTGGATGTCACAAGTGTTCTGCCACAAGCCCTTTGCTTGTCTGTGTATGTATTTAACCTCTCCAGTTGTTATTCCCTTGTTCCTGAGGACTGCTGCTAGTCTTCATGCAGGGGCCTGTATTTCCTGATTATCCTGTGTATCCTGAGGCCAGCTACTACTCTCTCATAGAGGCCTGCTTTCCTGAGGTCTGCTGCTAGTGTCACGCAGAGGCCTGTTCCTGTCTCCTGTGCTGAAGCGGAGGTCTCAACAGTGTTGACTTCAGCTCCCTGTTTCCTGAGGCTTGCTGTCCTTCCACAGCAGAGCCTATCTACTGGTTCCTGGGCCTGCTGCTCATTCTCCATTGCAGAGGCTGTGTCCTGGTTCCTGTGCTGAAGCAGAGGATTCTCCAGTGTGTACTTCAGCTTCCAGTTTCCTGAGGCCTGCTGCCCTTCGCTTGAAGAGGCCGGTCTACGAGTCCTGAGGTCTGTAGCTCTCTCTCTCCTTGCACAGGCCCGCTCTGGACTCTTGCGGTGAAGCACTGGTTTACCAGTGCTGCCTGGTGGTACCCCTTCCTGAGACCAGTACCATGGGCCATGGTCGCCGCACGTGCAGAACCCACGCCCGCGCTCACGCTCCTAAGCTGAAGCGGGGTATTCCTGACTACCTGTTGCCGAACTCGTGCTTGAATAACGTTTACCCTGATCTCTCCAGTCCTGACCATGGCTTGTCCACTGATGATGCTACCTTCTCCAGTCCCGACCCTGCTATGTACGACTACGAACTGCGCAATCCGGATCAGCCTGCGCGGTCTAAGGTCGGTGCTTTTACAACCCCACCTCAGCCACGCGGTACGACCCAGGTTTGTGGTGAGCACAACCGTGACAAACTGAAATTTGAGAGAAGCTGGATCAGGAAATCCATGATAGAAACACCACAAATGGTCCTGAAAAATCTATATTTGATTCATGTAAGTGTCTCTCATAGCCTTTAACCCTAATAAGGAGTCCTAATTCTGATGAATATTACACCATTCTTATGTGCTTTCTCTCTCTCCTATGGTCTTTGCACCTAAGGATATCTCTCCCCATACCTTTCTATGAGGGGACTTGGAAATCCCCACTTTGACTTCGGCAGCAAGATCAAGAAAGACAAGGCCTCCATTTTTTCAACCTCCTCAGGGATTGGACCTTTTTCATCTTCTATCAGTATGTATAATCACATGCAATAAGTACATGAGATTAACACTCAAAGAGACATTTTGAAGATATATTGTCCAAATAATTGTATTTAGAACTATTGCACTTACGTGTATATATATTGTTCGTTAGAGCTCAATTTTTCTTCTTTTAAAACATTAATGTAGCTTTTTGCTCTAAAAGGGAAGGAGGAGTCACTCCCCTTCTCTCATTCTCCTCGGACGGTTAGAACCTTAACACTTCGTTCTCACCTTTATGATTCACCTCTAAAGGTGCCAACCATCCTAGGACCAGAGTGTCCTTATGCCAATGGCATGTTTAAGTGGTTACATATGGGTGATTGATGCCTTTTTTTTTACCAAAAAATCTGACACCTATAAATATTATTAAATATATTTTTATAAGTTATTTTTAGACATGGTCACCTGGGATTTGGGATGGGTTACATTTCCTCTGACTACTTCCTTTTGTGTGATTTCACTGTGTGTTTATTAAGAGTTTGCGCAGGTAAAATCTCCTCTGTCCCCCTCCTCATAAATTCAAACACACTCTGACAAGGGCAGGATTATCTTAGAGTAAAGAAAACACTTGATTGACAAACACTCCACCATTGAGATACCCCTAAAATGCCATTTGTAATTCATTTCCACTAAAAAAAGCCATTTTTATTAGGGTTAGATTTTATAAGGAAACCAATTCAATTGTTAAATTCTCATTTGCTGTACACTGTACAGTGGAGGGTTTTTGTCACTTTCTTGCTCACCATAACTTATTTCATGGGTGATTGAACCTTATCCCAGCTTCATATTGCAAAGCTTGTATGACCATCCTCACACTGATGAGAACCAAAAGGTTAAAACTGCTGTCTATGAGTAGGTTTACTGGCTATGAACTATGCACTGTGCAGAAAAGCTGTGTAATACGGCAGGCATACGCTTACAGGGGCCCATATTAAAATGGATTAGAAGCAAAAGGTGACACTGTGCTCATTTGCATTCCTTTCCCATAATCACTAGCTGCAGTAGAAGCACTGTATGGTGAGAGATAGTGAACAGAGATAGAAAAGCAGGGTTGGAAATGTGTCTGTGGCATGTAAATATGCTCTCAAGTGATATTTTTATTTGGTAAATTATTTTTGAAAGGTTTTTCAGCCAGCTATAAGGGTTTGCACCTTTAAAGTTTAAAAATGTGACATCAGAGCGCATGAAAGTGTTCTGAAACAGCTCCGTGGACTCTGGACATAAGAATTAAGTTATAACTCTTCAAAACTGGATAAAAGCACTTTTTAAACACCTCCACCTAAGAGGGAAATTGAAAAGATGCCCAAACAAGGGTTAAAAAATACAAAGCCAGGAACTCAACCCCTCCTTCCACAAAGGCAGTCAGCTGGCGGTAGACCTGAACAATGGCAGCGAGATGCACGGGAACGAGAGAGCTTCATCAGACTTAAACAAGAAAGAGAGGAAAACTCTCAGATAACCCCACAAACTCTCAAAGCTCTATTTGATGAAATGCAGGAGGGTTTCAAACAGAACTAGATAAGGCAGTGGCTGAATTTAAATTAGAGCCCACAACCCTCGCTGCAAGGACAACACAAGAGAACAAGATGGAAGAATCATTACAGAATCAAGGCTCCTCTGAAGATGAGGTCAATTATGAGATTAGAAGCCTAAAAGATACATTAAACGATTTGGACAATCATGAGTCGAGGTAGAACCTAAGAATAAGGAATATCCCAGAATAAATTACTGTAGAGGAAATGCAACGTTATGTAGCAAGACTGTTTGTACAGATTGATCCACATGAACAGAGCACATCGGGCCTTGGCCCAAGGCTGGCTGACCCACAGAAGAGCAGAGACATAGAGGTGAAATTGCAGCACTACACTACTAAAGAGGAAATAATAAAAGAATGTAGAAACCAAGTGTCAATAGATTTTGAGGATTCCAAAATCCAGACTTTTCAAGAACCACCATTTCGAGGAGAAAAGGCCTACGATCAGTAACCACTATACACAGAGACAACGAGGTACACTATTGATGGGCATTCTCATTCCCATGACATACAGAAGAGGCCACGTTATCCTAACGCTTGCTTTAAACTAGCCGGGTTACATTCAGGGTATGTGCTGGGTATGTGCTGGGCTAGTTTGAGGCACGTTTAAGGCATTTCTGCTTTGACTAACGACCCATAGGATTAACACAGCAGGGGTCCCCGGCAGTCCAATTCAGTTTGAATGGGACTGCCAGGGACCCGCTGTTAATCTGATGGGCCATTAATCAATGCAGAAATACTGGGGCTAGTTTAAGGCACGTTTAAGGCATTTATTCAGGCTGTACCTGGGTATTTTTGGCGATTGCCACTGGTTTGTGTTAGAATAGTCGCAGTCTCTACTGTACTTGAAAACGAGAGGTAACTTTCAATATATTACTTCCTGGTAAAACATTTTATAAATATGTAATGGTTGTACCCCCACCCAATCTCATATTGGCCCCTATGTGAGGATACTGTCCCATGTCACATGTAATGTAGTGTGGTGCACCTGCTGGCTTACAGGACTCCTGAGTCTCCCGCTTGGTGGTTTTGGGGAATTCACCAGGACTGGCTCGTGAGGTAGTGCTGAGATCTACTCACATTTGGTACAGCGCCTAAATCTCTTCCAGGTCCCCACGACAGCAGGGATGAGTCTCTGGAAGAGAACCCCTTGATGCAGCTTCTCCCTGAATGACTCCAGTCTCAGGCAAGAAGGTTCTTTCTAACATGGCACTCTTTATTGATATCTTCCATGGCAGACTACCCATCATAGCGGCTGGTCTTAGCTGCACATCAGCATAGTTGCCCACCTCAAGGAAGTCCCTGGACACCACTCCTAGTCAGGGCCCTAGAAGCTGTCCTTGCTCTTCCCTTACTTTCTAATAGAGTAAGGGGAATAGTCTGCCCACCTCTCCCCTAAGGGAGGGCCACAATCCTTGCCAGAGCCCTGGCACTGTGTTGGGTCAGACAGTAACACTGCAACTCTGCTCTGCAGCTCATCACACAGAACACTGCAACTGACACAGTGAACAGACAGAGAGAGACCCTAACTTTAGGAAGTGATGCGCAATATATAGCTCCAATAGGCACCACCCCTGTGTCCCTGTAAGTGGACACAGAGATTGCTGTCACTTCCTTTGCTACACACTACACCTCACAGGGGATGAGGGCAAACCTCATGATTACTCCTGGCAAACCTGCCCTCTTAACAGGGTTTACTGCACAGGAGGAGAGAGGCATGTAACCCCAAAATTACACAGGGCTACAAATAAAATTCCACCTGGCGACAAACAATGATGGAAGAAAAGCCTTGCTGAGATTCCCGGAGGAAGCAGAGGCTTCCTGGAAGCCCTGGGCCTTGGCCCATGAACAGGACTGGGACCTATACAAGGTCACAAAGATCCCCACAATGCATGGCCACCTCAGGTAATACACAGTGGGGAGAGCAAAGGAGGACCCTAGAACTGGGAGGCCGAGTGGAGGAGAATAGTGAGACCCATCAGACCTGATAAGCTGGAGAGAGCCATTTCTCAGGTAACCAGGCCCAAAGAAGGAAGCAACTGAGGAAACAGGGCACTCCCCTCAATGGGTAGATTCTTTTGTGAACACACCCCTTCATACACAAAGCAAATCTTCCCATCAAATAAACAGGAATATGGCAAAATGTAATATGTACGGACAAGATTTGAGCCCCCTCATGGCATCTGGGTTTCCCTTCCTACCTTCAAGGGAGTACTGCATTGCTCCCCCTCACACCCCGCCCAAAAATGTCGACCAGGATTGGAAGACAAATATACGGATATAACTGGGAGGGGAATCATGCTCCTACGGAACTGACCAGCTATGCGCTTAAAATCATTGCTCTGAGAGGCTTGGGGCCCATAGAGTCCCAAAGAGGAAGGCTATGGGGAGCTTCCTGGAACAATCATCGTGAGACCTTAAGGGACTATACATAAAAATAGATTGATTATCATTTGTACATACGTAAGATTTTTGTTACAGTGTCGGTGAGGTAGAAAATAATGAAACAGGTATGCCTAGCATTAAAATTCAGGAAAAAATACTTTAGAAAAAGAGTGACAAGGTGGTGAAGTAAAGAAACATGATGCTATAGATTATAGATACAAATGGAAAATATGTTGTTATGTAGGTTTATATGCATCAAGGTTAACTAAAATAAAATGTTCGAATTTACAGATTTGGAGGAAAGGAGTCTGAGCAAATAGAGGACCGGGCATTCCATGGCTCCAAAAGACCACTGTCGGGCCTAGTCAGGCCTGGCATGGCAAGCTTGTCCAGATTAGGACCAAAAACTAAACTGTGATGAGGCGGACATAACATCCACCTCAACCTTTACCTCTTTTTTGTTATTGTTCCCAAACTCTCACCTTTTTCCCAGTTTTTCTTCACCATGTACCACCAACAATCTGCTGCTTGGAGTATTCAAAAGGCCCACAGGGATCCATCCGCACAGTACCCCACTAAGACAAGGTAACATCACAAAGGCACACATGCTGAAAGACCAAAACAGACATTAGTATTGAATCAAAATCCTTAACAAAATTATGGCCAGTCAAACCCCAATAAAACGAATTCCTTTGAATGTCAAAGAATTTAATTCTAACAAAAGAATTTTTCACATTTCAAAGGACATACTCTACAGCATACTACTCATCCTCAATGAAAAATAAAAGGTGAGTGGGCATCTTCATAAAACATGATGTCCCATTTCAGATGAGGGAGGTCAAAAAAGACTCAGAGGGGAGATTCGTACTGATTAATGTACTCTTGGTAGGAATAAATATCACTCTGTTTAACATATATGCCCACAATGATCAACAAATAGAGTTCACCAGCACTTCTCTAGAATCTATCGAGGAATCTATTGGGAAAAATCAATTTGGATCTACAGTATTATAGTAGTGGGAATTTTAACATGACCCAAGACCCTGATGTAGACAACTCTATGGTACCAAATCAGCAACACACTTAGGAGGTACATAAGAAAGCAAAAAAGTTGAGGTGTTCACTTTAGCAGATGCTTAGCAAATTATAAATAAAAGTCAAAGAGACTATACATTTTTTGTTTTCACAGGGATAAGGGGGGTACCTGGATCTGATTGGTCTGAGGGAACAGGCCAGAAAAAGGGACAAGGAGCCTGAAACATTGCCCCATTATTCCCCTGTTTTTTTTCCCTCTTCTCCCTCCCCTTGTCTACCCTTACCTTGTCTCCCTTTCCCAGTGCCTCCCCCCTTTTGTTTCACCATATAAAGCACATGTGCTTTACGAGTTATGTTGCAAAGTACTGTAGATATTATTGATGTGTTATTCAGATTTAACATAACAATCACTGTTAGGTGTGGATGTTTGCTTTATACTATATTCGATATACCAGTAAAATCAAATTTTCTTAACCATTGTTGTTTGTATTCATGTTTTAGTGCTGGGAACTCCCCCAGTGTTATTGACTATACATTTTATTCCACTCCCCATGATTCCTTCTCAAGTATAGATTATTTCTTTACTTTATCCAAGCTCCTGGACCATATGGCACAGGCCCAATAACGTGGTCTGACCATACCCCAGTGGAAATATCTCTGAATGCTCCTTTCACCAGGCCACAGGTTTATCTATGAAAAGATAGTAAGTTTGAAACATAAAGGGAATAACTCTAAAACGGTATACCAATTAGTATCCCAAGCAAGAGATTAATTAAAAAGATTAAAAGTAAAAGATACTGAAAAAGCTTTGGAATGGACCCAGCAAACCTACTATGACAAGGGCAACAAAGCGGATCGGTTGTTGTAAATAAAACTCAGGGGAGTCAGAGCTAGAACTCAGGTTGTGGATATAAAATGGGGAAGTCATGTACAACCCCATACTAATAACAAAAGAGTTTAACAGTTTGTACACTTAGGGCCTCATGCAGTAAGCCCCAATAAGGCTTTTTCGGCATTTTTTCGCCATTTTTGCCCTCCCGAGTCAGTAACCGCCGATAAGTGGGAATTATCGGCAACTTTTCTTCCCGATAAAAAATTATCGGCATCCAGCTGCCGATAAGCCACTTATCGGCACTTTTTGAACCCGGCTGAATTCAGGTAGCCCCGATCAGCTCTTCGGTGCTGATCGGCACTCCAGAATGGAGAGTTTATCGGGAATCCAGCCCGCCAACTAAAGTTGGTAACTTGGTGGAGGAGAAGCATCGGCAAGGGCGACACTTAGAAAAAAATCAGCCCTTATTCCTGCCTGTGACTGATGTCGGGGGTCTCCGGAGCTGATACCCGAACCGGAGCCCCCCGTCATGCATCCGAGGCAGGAAAAATGCATGTACAGCCCACTTCATTACCTTAGCGGTTAACCGCTAAGGCAATGAAGGGGTTAACCCACCGTGCCAGGTTTATTGTGGGTAGCGGGGGAGGGTGAAGGGGGTAATTGGCCCTGGTGTGAGTTTAGGGCTTGCGGGGGGGTTGAGGGTCCACTTAACCCCTTCACGACCGTAGCAGTTAATACCGCTACGGTCATGAAGGGGTTAAGCCCTCCCGCTACCCCCCCGCAAGCACTAAACAACCACCGTTTGGGATAATACCCCCTTCACCCACCCCCACTACCCACAATAAAGAATAATCACACACACCAGCCCCACAATAAATAAATAAATATAAATAAATAATTAAATATCTCTATATAAATAAATAAATATATATATATATATAACCCCAACAACCCCTATAACCCCTAACATACACATATATGCACATCAATGATACTATAGGCCGGCGGGGGCCCTCGGGTATTACCTGCAGGCCTCCAGTACCAATTATGTGCCCCTCAAATTAATGTCTAAACACATACATACTTATAAAGAAATAACCCCCCCCCCCTTAACACATACAGTATAGTAATAGCCTCAATTACTATTATCCACAAAGGGATAATAGTGAATGTGCCCATTTTAAATACATAAACAGCAATAAATACATTAAATACATATAGTACTCAACACCCATGTCCGGCTGCCACGATGAAGGCCATCCTCCTCTTCATCCTGCCCATGCCCCCTCCGCTGCTGCAAAACAGACACAAGAATGAAAACATCCAAAGTAATGTCCCCTAACCCCTTAATTACCATAGCGGTTATTAACCGCTACAGTCATTAAGGGGTTAACCCACCCTCACCCACCACACAGGACGCCTACATACCCTCCCACACTAACCCCCCACCCCGTGAGGCCTAATCACCCTCACCCACTACCCACAAGGGAGGCCTACCACATACCGTTGGGGGACCCGCCCTCACCCCCAGTACCCACAATAAAAACAATACAGTGACACATAATAAACATCATTATATTTATTAAATACATTACCCACCCCCTGTGCCCCCCCATAAATACAGGATTTATCCTTTTACATACAGGGTTCATAACGCCGCCACACGCGAGTCCCCGGTGGGCTGGCGGGGCACCTCACAGACCTACAGGGTACCAGCAACCCTTTTCAAACAGGTTCTGGAGGCCTGCTGGTGGGTCCCGCCAAGCGCCATGGCCCCTAGGTGGTCTCCTTGGTCACCGTGGGCCACAATTGGGTCCCCACGGTAGGCCCAAGGATGTCTGGGAGCCCCAGGTCAGACCCACAGGTGTCTGCGGGGCCTCGGGTGGTTCCCACGGGGGTCTGGGGAACTCATGAGTGCTCACTATGGATTTGCGGTGCCCCCACAGAAGTGGGACCACCGCTTCATCCCCGCACCTATGGGTCGGCGGTGCCCCCACAGATGTGAGGCCACCGCTTCATCCCCGCAGACTACGGGTCCACGGTGCCCCCACAGATGTGAGGCCACCGCTTCATCCCCGCATGTGACACCCGTGGAACCACCAGCCTGATACCCGTGAGATACCCGAGGAGACCCGCAGATGGTCTCCAGAGGTCCCATGCAGAACCACAGAACAAACCCTGAATGTAAAACAAATAAACCTGGCCTATACATTCAATACATACACCCACCCCCCCAACACCTACAGTATAATAATGTGCAAAATAACTATCATCCAGATAGGGATAATAGATTATTTGCCCATTATTAAAAACATTAACTAGCATATTCAAATAAATAAAGTACTACTGACCTCATTAATAAGAAGTCTCCATCGCCAGCAACATCCTTGTCTTGCCCACAAAATACATAGCCAAAACAAAGCCAATACATTGCAATTACATTCAGATATCAATTAACCCCTTAAACACCTTATCGGATAATAACCGCAAAGGTAATTAAGGGGTTAAGCCACACTGGCCCGATACCCACCCTTCACCCATGAATGTGTACAGTAGCTTCATCATGCAAGTATATATATATATTTTTATATATATATATATATATATATATATATACACAGAGAGAGAGATATATATATATACACACACACATGACGAACCAATATACAAATAAATGTTGAAGGGTTAACAAAAACATGCTGTACTCCAAATAACACTTCTCCATACAGACACACTACAATAAAATTAATTTCCTTTAATAATCCTAACTGAACTTACAATCACAAAAAAAAAAATACACATGTTAAAAAAGCTTTAAAAAAAATTAACAAGTTAAATAAAATAAATTTCTTTAGTTCACTTACCATTACTTGCCCCCACCGATTCCCGTTGAACTGGTTACTCACGTACAAAAGCACCAGGCACAGGAACCCATAAAATAAAAAACCATAAATAAATAAACATTAAACTAAAAATCCAAATCAATCCACGGGTCTTCTATTTGTAATCCATCTTCATCTGTATTTTTCTTTCTTCTATCTTCTTCCGGGGTCTTCTTCCCTTCTTCGGCCACGCCCTGGTCTTCTTCTTCTGTAGGAGGTTCTTCCTCCTCGGCGGCTGGCTTCAAAATGAGACGACATAGGCTTTTAAAGGCCTATGACGTCACATTTTCATCATGGTTCCCACGGCCCTGATTGGGCCATGAAAAACATGTGTTTTGGCCGAGAAAAAAAAAATGATGACGTCACTTAAAGGCAATGAAAGCACAGCCAATCAGAATGGCTTTACTTCAATTGCCTTTAAGATGACGTCATGAAAAGAAACATGGCCGGCCTCACATGGTACGGTAGCCAATCAGAGCGTGGGAACTCCATCCCTACTCTGATTGGCTCTAGTATACCATGTGACAGAGGCTTGGGGGAAAACGGAAGTGATGTCATTGAAAGCCTGTCACATGGTACTAGAGCCAATCAGAGCGTGGGAAGTCTATCCCTACTCTGATTGGCTCTAGTACCATGTGACAGGCTTTCAATGACGTCACATCCATTCTCCCCCAAGCCTCTGTCACATGGTATACTAGAGCCAATCAGAGTAGGGATGGAGTTACCACGCTCTGATTGGCTACCGTACCATGTGAGGCCGGCCATGTTTCTTTTCATGACGTCATCTTAAAGGCAATTGAAGCAAAGCCCTTCTGATTGGCTGTGCTTTAATTTCCTTTAAGTAACGTCATCATTTTTTTTTTCTCGGCCAAAACACATGGTTTTCTGGGCCGTGGGAACCATGACGAAAATGTGACGTCATAGGCCTTTAAAAGCCTATGTCGTCTCATTTTGAAGCCAGCCGCTGAGGAGGAAGGACCTCCTACAGAAGAAGAAGACCAGAGCGTGGCCGAAGACGGGAAGAAGACCCCGGAAGAAGATAGAAGAAAGAAAAATACAGATGAAGATGGATTACAAATAGAAGACTCGTGGATTGATTTGGATTTTTAGTTTAATGTTTATTTATTTATGTTTTTTATTTTATGGGTTCCTGTGCCTGGTGGTTTTGAACGTAAGTAACCAGTTCAACGGGAGTCGGTGGGGGCAAGTAATGGTAAGTGAACTAAGAAATGTATTTTATTTAACTTGTTAATTTTTTTAAAACCTTTTTTAACATGTGTATTTTTTTTTGTGGTATATAATTTCTTGCCACTGTATGTATGTATGTATGTATGTCTAGAGAGATATATACATACAGGGTAAGAAATTATGTTGTTTTAAAAGCTTGATTTGATGTGTTTTAAATTAATTTGTCTATGCTGCTATGGTTTATTGTGTGTTTAAAGTATTTTAAAATTAGATAGATGTAATTGTTGATATTGTATGGTGTTCTTGAGGTCAGAGTTAGCCTTGGTTTTCAATTTTGTATTCTTGTTGGTACATATATTTTTTCTCAGGCTAAATTGTTATGTTAAAGGCTTGAATTTTTTAATTGTTTAATTGTTAGGGATGGAATGTAAATTGTTTAGGGATGTCATTAATGAATGGTAATTGATTTATGTTTACTGGATTGGATGAAATAGTATACTTGTTTGGAGGTATTTGTATTTTGCTTGCAATGTTATTGTTAACATTCATTTGCAGAATGTATATGCTGCATAGATTGTATGCATCATATATACAATGTAAATGCAATGTGTTGATTGGCAATAGAGGTATTTGATTGGCATTTGATGATTGTGATTGTAAGTTCAGTTAGGATTATTAAAGGAAATTAATTTTATTGTAGTGTGGCTGTATGGAGAAGTGTTATTTGGAGTACAGCATGTTTTTGTTAACCCTTCTACATTTATTTGTATATTGGTTCATCATGTGTGTTTATATATATATCTCTCTCTCTCTGTATATATATATATATATCGGATAATAACCGCAAAGGTAATTAAGGGGTTAAGCCACACTGGCCTGATACCCACCCTTCACCCATGAATTTGTACAGTGGCTTCATCATGCAAATATATATATATATATATATATATATATATATATATATATATATATATATATATATCTCTGTATATATATATATATATATATATATATATATATATATATATATATATATATATACAGAGATATATATATATCTCTGTATATATATATATATATACAGAGATATATATATATCTGTATATATATATATATATATATATATATATATATATATATATTTGGGTGAAGGGTGGGTATCAGGCCAGTGTGGCTTAACCCCTTAATTACCTTTGTGGTTATTATCCGATAAGGTGTTTAAGAGGTTAATTGATATCTGAATGTAATTGCAATGTATTGGCTTTGTTTTGGCTATGTATTTTCTGGGCAAGACAAGGATGTTGCTGGCGATGGAGACTTCTTATTGAGGAGGTCAGTAGTACTTTATTTATTTGAATATGCTAGTTAATGTTTTTAATAATGGGCAAATAATCTATTTGCCTATCTGGATAATAGTTATTTTGCACATTATTGTACTGTAGGTGTTGGGGGGGGGGGGGGTGTATGTATTGAATGTATAGGCCAGGTTTATTTGTTTTACATTCAGGGTTTGTTCCGTGGTTCTGCGTGGGACCTCTGGAGACCACCTGCGGGTCTCCTCGGGTATCTCACGGGTATCAGGCTGGTGGTTACATGGGTGACACATGCGGGGATGAAGCGGTGGCCTCACATCTGTGGGGGCACCGCCGACCCATAGGTGCGGGGATGAAGCGGTGGTCCCACTTCTGTGGGGGCACCGCGGACCCGTAGTGAGCACTCGTGAGTTCCCCAGACCCCCGTGGGAATCACCCGAGGCACCGCAGACACCTGTGGGTCTGACCCGGGGCTCCCAGACATCCTTGGGCCTACCATGGGGACCCAATTGTGGCCCACGGTGAACAAGGAGACCACCTGGGGGCCATGGCGCTTGGCAGGACCCACCAGAAGCCTCCAGAACCTGTTTGAAAAGGGCTGCTGGTACCCTGTAGGTCTGTCAGGTACCCCACCAGCGTGGGGCTGCGTTATGAACCCTGTATGTAAAAGGATACATCTTGTATTTATGGGGGGGCACAGGGGGTGGGTAATGTATTTAATAAATATAATGATGTTTATTATGTGTCACTGTATTGTTTTTATTGTGGGTACTGGGGGTGGGGGGGGTCCCCCAATGGTATGTGGGTAGGCCTCCTTTGTGGGTAGTGGGAGAGGGTGGTTAGGCCTCACATGGAGGGTGGTTAGGCCTCACATGGTGGGGGGTTAGTGTGGGAGTGTATGTAGGCCTCCCGAGTGGTGGGTGAGGGTGTGTTAACCCCTTAATGACTGTAGCGGTTAATAACCACTATGGTGATTAAGGGGTTAGGGGACATTACTTTGGATGTTTTCATTCTTGTGTCTGTTTTGCAGCAGCGGAGGGGGCATGGGCAGGATGAAGAGGAGGATGGCCTTCATCGTGGCAGCCGGACATGGGTGTTGAGTACTATATGTATTTAATGTAATTATTGCTGTTTATGTATTTCAAATACACAGGGGGTGTATGTTGTTTATTGCTATGTTTATTGGGGGCAAATGTCCCCAATAAACATGCTATTCTGCCTTAACCCCTTCATTGCCTTAGCGGCTTTCCGCTATGGTAATGAAGCAGCATTTATGTATTTTTAATAATATTGTGCGGAAGCAGGGGGTCCCCTGAGCTGAACCGCATTGATTTGTGGCTCAGAGACCCCCTGCTTCCCGAGTTACAGGCCCCGGTTTGGGGCACCGGTGCCAGTGTCGCTGCCATATTTATAGCGGACACGGCGCGAATGGGGTGCTATAAAGATGGCGGCGACACTGCCACCCGATGACACATTCCAGGGCCTGTAACTCGGGAAGCAGGGTGTCCCTGGTCCATAAAGCAACGCGGTTAAGCTCAAGGGACCCCCTGTTCACAGTACACTATTATTAAAAATACATTCATGCTGCTTGGTTACCGTAGCACATAGCCGCAAAGGTAAGGAACGAGTGTTTATTTATATATGTGTTTTAGTCATAGTGTAGATGTGCAGAGGGTCTCCGGAGATGAACCGCTTTGGTTTTATGTCCGGGGACCCGCTGCTTCCCGAGATACAGGCCCCTTTAGGGGGTGCCGGTATCTCTCTGCTTTGTTACATTCCACGGTCACGTGATCGGGACCTTTAAATGCAGAGGGTTACCGGCAGCTCATAAAGGGGCCTGTATCTCGGGAAGCAGGGGGTCCCCGGACCTGAAACCAATGCGGTTCAGCTCTGGAGACCCCCTGCACATGTACACTATGAGTAAAAGTTGTTTATAAATACTTTATTTTTGCCGATTTTTGCGCTGAGGGAGAGGCTTGTCTCTCTCTGCTGCAAACATCTATCGGCAGACAAGGCCTATCGGAAGGCTTATCGGGAGCCAAGCTGTATCGGCACAGTCTCATCGGCAGTTTTGCTTTCGCAGTGATTCGGCAGGGATCGGCATGGATTCGGCCCTTACTGAATACCGCGAGGGCAAATCGCCAAAAAAAAAACTATCCGCAACCCTTGCCGAAGAGATTTTATCGGGGCTTACTGCATTTGGCCCTAAGTTATACAACTTAGATTCAACAGACCACACAGCTATAAAATAGACTTTAGCTCAAATAGATGACTTCTTGAACTAATGTGATCTCCCAAAATGTATTACATATGATCTGATAGGCCTAAATACAAATATAAATATCACAGAAATGGGAGAGGACCCTCTTAAGCTGCAGGCCCAGACGGGCTGTCTAATCTTTACTATAAAAATATTACAAGACACTAGTCCCTCACTTGCTGGAGCTATTTAATAGTTTTTTAAAAGGAGAACAGATTCCAACACAAATGACAAAAACAAATATTTTTTTTTACCGATAAGAAAGCAAAGATTTCATGAGTTGTTCCAGTTACAGTCCAATAGCCCTGCTGAACTCAGGTTTCGGATAACACGCAAAAGATTATAGATGTAATTCATTGTATATATTTTGCTAAACCTAAGGTGATGTTGCTGAATCTGGATGCAGAAAAAGCGTTCCATTGGATTAAAAAGGACTCTTCCTAAATAGAACTCTCGAGGCATTTGGATCTAAGTGTCCATATTTGAGAGGTGTCCAAGCTTCGGGATGGGACATTTGGTCATGGCCGTCTCTGCAGGATCAAGTCCCCATCTGCATTTGGCCACAGAGGAATTCTCCACCACAGTCGCTCTGCCGTTGGTCCCTCCGCCACCGGATGCGCCTACAATAAGGTAAGTTTTAGAGTGGGGTTTAACTTTAGGAATTTTAGTGGTTAGGTAGAGGCTCACTTTAGGGGTTTTATCAGTTAGGGTAAGGGCTTAGAGCAGCCATCCCCAAAGTGGTGTCAGCAGGCTCCATGGTACCACCAAGCCTTTTGTGGGTGTCCATGTTGCCAACCAGTTGATAATACGACGTAGGTCAGGGATCTCCAACACATCGATAATGATCTAGCCATAGCACGCCAGTTTTCAGTGAGTATCTCGCCAAAGTCAGGCCTAACTTCTGCATCTGCGAGCGGAACCAGTATAGCACTGGAGGCCTCCCCCGAGGTAATGTATTGTGTATGTGTGTGTGTGTGTGTGTGTGTGTGCGTGCGCGTGTGTGGGTACGTGTGTGCATACATGTGTGTGCTTAGTGTACCTGCATGTGCACGCATGCGTGTTATTTGGTTGGTGCCCGCCACTCTCTCCTAAAAGCTCAAATGTGCCCTTGGACACAAAAAAGGTCGGGGACCCCTGTCTTAGAGTAAAGGGTTTATGGATAAGAGGTTACTTTTTTTGAGGTTAATGGGTATTAGGGGTTAAGATTAGGGGATTTAAGGTAAATGCTAAGGTTAGGGATTTACTGTATCCAAGGCATCAAGAATGGAAGTAGTGAAGAAAAAAGTTAAGCGCAAATAACATCACTTAAAACAAACAACATGAAACAATATAGTGTCCTTAGAGAGTGCAGCTCCCGACACAGGATTCAGACCAAATCCAATCAGCAATCGAAGAAGAAACAGGTGCACAAATCACATCAGGACATGGAAGAGAAGTAAAAATACCAAATAGTGCAATATTGTCAACCCCAACAATGAAATCAATGCTGATAGCTCTATAAAATTTGCTCTCACGTGTACAACGTGATAGTAAAGCGTTGTGGTTATTAGAAGTTACCAACTTTAGTTTCCAGATAGGTACTCCAGATCCATAGAGAAGGAAGGGATATCCATATACAAAAAAAGAAAAAGCAAAATAGTATAATACTACTTTTAATATTAAAAACACAAAGTATTCCACTTACATAAGTGCCTTTGTGGTGAGCATTCAGACAACCCTGGGTCATATGGACAGACAATTGTTTTTCACAGCAACAGCATCTGCTCCGCGGCCGTCACAGCATACACTGGGCTGATATAGTAGTCCTCCACTCTGGATGTCACCAACAAAGTGCCACACCAATTATAGCGTATACTATTTTACGCTATGTGCGTGCGCTCTCTCCTCTCTTTTTCCCTATATATGAATATGTGGACAGTAATGGCGAATGTAATGTTTAATTCCGCCCCCCTCCCTTTTTTTCCTTATTTGTATATGTAAAGCATGTGATAATGTATAAGTCTACATTCTTACCTAAGATGGCAATTGTTTGGTGCTCCTGTTATAAATCTGTAAAAATCCTTATTGTGTGACTAACATAATGGCTGCTTCAGTCAGTGTAACTCAGCAGCTGCAATGTACATTGATATTACTGTACTAAGGTAACATTATCTATTGCTACAGTTTACAGCGCAAACTGCTGGGAAATGTGACAACAGATTATCCCAGACAGGAAAGTGTTACAAAGATATTGCACTGCTTGGGAGGTGGGCTGAAACCTGCTATAGAAATCAAAGGATGCTTTAAAACTCATTAAAAATGGCATTAAGAGTGGAATAGTAAGAAATTAAAAAAATGCAGAAAGTATGATCTAATAGTACAGACCTGATTTATGTTAAAAAAAAAAAAACTTAAGATTTCACATATTTTACTGCTTTAAGCAAACGTTTGATCTGTTCTGTATATGGTGTATATGTTATAATCTTTGATGCATAATATAGAGTTTTGTACAGGTTGTCGCTACCGACTGAAACATCAGTTACCATACAATTACTCATTCACTTCCTGAGGCCAATTGATGTTTAGTCATTAAATTCCTGTGGACTCATTTGTTATTTATATGTACAAACCTACAATGTTTTAAGTTTTATGCCACCTTGGTGCTGGGGCAAAATGACTGTCTCTATAACACCCATATATTTTCTAAACAATGAAATAATTTTGCTTCTTTTTTCTTTAAAAGAAAAAAAAAAGGTAAACTACTTTAATTGACAATAATGAGTAACTGATGAAAACTGAGGAATTATGTGTGCTCGCAAGCGACAAAAGACAGAGATATTAAGTAATTATACCTTACCTTGCCATTATTATAGAAACCAACTCATTTACTGCTTTTTGAGGTTTTGATGGATTAAACATCCAAGATTGTTCAAATGTCTGTTAAAGCAGCATACAGTATCTTTTAAAGAGATGCCCACCCAAGATCACTGTTTTGTTGTTACTACAGTAATTTACAATTCGTTGGCAGCCAAACGTATATATTGCTTTTATTATTAAACTACTGTACTGTATGTAGTATTTCAGATGCAGTATCTTTGAGCTCAGAGCATGGTATTTTCTTGCCACTACCTTCATTCTTGGGCGAACTGCATTTTTTAAGCACTTTGCATTTTATGAGGTGTCTGATTGCGAATGGTATTACTGTTTAGTGAATATTCATCATCAGAACACCTGTCATGGAAGTACTAATTATTTAAGTACATATGATTCAAGCACCAAATTAGTTTCACTTTGATTAACTTTGGCTTGGGGAGGGGCACAATGTTGATTTTTGCACACAATGCAATTTGTAGTGAAGTACACATCGCAACTCCAGTATTCTAACTCACTTGTGCTCATTCAATTGAGCTCTAATACTGCACTTGGTTTAACTAAAAGAACCCGTGTTCATCTGTTCCTTTTTGACAACTTTTCTCCTTTATTTGTGTAATCTGACCATCTGATTTCAAAATTCCCCCACTTATTGTCTGTTGTCTAATAATATTAGTCAAATGATTTCATTAACCATGCTCACCACAGTAAATGTTAAGATCTGCTGCAGTCTTGTCTTAGGCTAGGTACCCAGTGGCCGCGGCTGCGATGGCGTGCGCAGTGCACATGAGGTACGGCCCTCTATGGGGTTGGACCCAGTAGCTGCCTGCGCGCTCCGGCACAATGTGCGATGCGTGACCACATTTTGCAAAGACAAGGATTTTGTCTTTGCTAGTGGCGACGGAGCGCTGGCCACGTCACGGCGGCAGTTCAACCAATGAGGGTGAACCAACCGCGTGATGTCATGACCACGTCCCCGTCATGCCCCTGCCATGCCTCCCCTTCGAGCGCTGCCTGGAGTCCACCAGGTCACGCTGCTGCCGGGAAAGAGCGCTGCCAGGCACAACGTCGCGCACGCACCACGTGCACTGGGGCCTTAGCCTGAGGCTGCGGTCCCACTAACTACTACAGCGCACGCCTCGGCGTGCACTGTACGATCAAGCCCCACCCCCCCAGTTACTCCGGTCCCAGTTCCTACCTTGTCGCGCACCTTTCCTCAGCGGTGCGCGACAGGTTTTCAGGCAGGCAGGGGAATTTGAGTTTGGCATTCACGACGGAGGCGTGGCCACGCCCCCGCCGGCGGTTCAGCCAATGAGAGCAAACCAGCCGCGGGACGTCATGGCCACGCCCCTGCAAACCCACAGCCACGCCCCCTCCCGTCAAAAACCTTCCCTCTCCCCTCAGACCGCAGATCGCGGTGCAGCGCTGTGCACGTGCCGCCCCCCCGTCTGGCGCGCGTGCCACAGTGCTGACGGTGGACTCAGCCTTAGGGTATGTGTAGTTTCTTAACAGAAGTAGCTGTGATTGAAGAAAAAGTTACTGTTTATATACTATCACACTTTACCCGCAGAGTATAGATTGCATTGTTTGCCACTTACAATCTATTAAATATATGCAAAATAAAGCACTACATTTAATAGCATTTAATAGCATTGTTAGTTTGTTGTCTTATTTAAGTATTCCTGTTGAGAAACAGGTGAATTACAGATTCAGCATTGGATGAGCAAAGAGATACCACCATCTGACTTGTCTTTACTACTAGTCTCTACTAGTTTGTATCACTCAATCAGTTCCAGTTGGGTTAACACCCTTGGGTTATCTGCTGTGAACACCAGCAGTAATGTAAGTGACTGTTCCAGGCAGCTATTGTCGACATTTTTTTTAAACTGGTATATTGAATGAAAATGTACTCCATCATGTTTGATGAATACCATTAAATCGAAAAAGAACATTTTGTGGTTGATTCCAGTGGTGATGATCTTAAATTTGGTCATGACAATGCTGACAGCAATGATGATTATGATTAGAAAATGAACCATAATCCATAAAACAGGATAGTGCCTCCTGTATTTGATTGGAATCAATAATCACTCACAGCGCTAATTTACTTTGTAATATTATTTTTCATAATATTGAACCGCATTATTTTTATTATCATTATTTGTGCTAATTCTATTGTTTAGGACAGGGGTGCGCAAACTGGGGTTCGCAGCCCTCTGGGGGGGCTCGGAGGTTACAGAGGCCCCGCACTCTTCAGCACGAGGCCTCTGTAAACTCACTTACCAGGCTTTGGTCCACGCATCCCCATTGGGAACGGGCATCAAATGACACAGCGGGGTCATGTGATGTGACATCATATGACCCGCTGCTTCATTTGATGCCACTTTAAAGGTAAGGGGGGCACAACCCAGGGGGAGAGCAGGCAGGGTGGCCCAGCGCAATAAGTTTGCACACCCCTAGTATAGGACATAAATACTTAAATAGGAAGCTACACATTACATGTCAATATGTTTGTCTTCATTAAATTCCTATTGTTCCCATAATTCAACACCAGAAAATAAAACAAGGGACTTTAGGCAAAACCATACCCTAAACCAGAAACAACGTTAGATTCAAAATCAAAACACGGGATAAAGTGCAAATCTCTAATTGTAGTAATATTATTTAATAATTTGAGTACAAATGTTGTGATTGGTGCCTATCTGATCCAACAACTAAACTGCATGCAAATGAATGCAAGTTACCTAAAGTAAGTTTGGGGCAGATTGTTTTGCTTGTTAATGCTGCATTCTAAGCTGCTTTTTTCCCCCTTTAATATGTGCATCAATACTATCCACACATGATAAATAATTAGCTAAATTGCTGATCGATCCGTTCTCCTGTGATCGATCGGTGAAGATTCGGCTCGGGGGTTCACTAAATGTCTGTCAGTGCAGCAGAAGAGGGCTAAAGATGCAGAGTTCTGTGGGGAAGATAATGTGAAGGTAAAAAAGGGGAGGAGGGGGAGGTGATCAACTCTGTAACCATACTAGTAGATCAAATTATTAGTAGACTAAAGTGATAGTAAGTGGGTGCAGAGTGAGAACTAGAAGTGAATAAGCAAAACACCGTTAGAGAACCCTAGATTGTGTACTCAGAGAGAATTCACTTGGTTGCACACCACAATGTATAAAACATAACTTTTAATACAAGAGTAATGTCATAAAACATATATGACTGTATGTAGGTATAACAGTAATTAAAAAGTAAATGGTAGTGAGGCAACCTAACCAGTAAACTCCCTCATGATCACAATCAAAATGTGGCATGATAATACTAATAATGCTTAACTAGGGAGACATCAGGTTAAACCAATTTAATGGCAAGTTCACTGCCATCAAAACAGGATCAAATTGCAGCCAACCACCCTGGTGATATAATAAATGCTAAACATGTAGCAAATAGACGGTGCAAACATGTAGCTCAAATAATGGGGTGTAGCCATTATAATTGTTAAAGGGAAATATACTTGTTTTAAAGTCCACACGATATAATGGGACTAAGTCATCCCATAATTTACTAAATTACCCCCTTTATATTTACAATTCAGAATTATCTACTAAAGAGAACTGGACAGTTCAATTATCTTAAATTGGCAATGCATCTGTGAACTAATAATCATAATAATATGTTAATAATATATCGCTGCTAGTTTATGCATTGCTTCAGAGAGACATTTTTGCAGGCACAGGTCCCTGCCCCATGGTGCTTACAATCTAAGTTTAGGTAGATAAAGTGACTTGACAAAGGTCACAAGGAGCTGATACTGGGAATTGAACCAGGTTCCCCATCTTCAAATTCAATGCCAGTCAGTGTTTTTACTCACTGAGCCACTTTTTCTCTCTTCTAATGCCTAGAGGTACGCCTGGGTGATTGATGCATTTTTTTACATACTGTAAATCTGACACCTACAATTATTTCTAAATCATTTTTAAGTTATTGTGTAAACATGGTGAGCTGAGTCCCGGGATTGGTTTGATTTCCTCTGGCTTCTCCTTTTTATCTGATGTCACTTTGTGTTCAGCAAGTGCTTGTACAGCCTGAGTCCCCATCTCTTCCACCCCCCTTATCTTTATTGGCTCTTTGATAGGGACATGGAGGACTAAAGGCATCACTTGATTAACAATTCCAAATGTAGGTGCGCCTAAGAAACTAATTTTGTAATTAATTTAGCCAAAAATAAAGGCAGTCACATTTTTGCTATAATCCTGGTTAGATTTATTTAGGGAAGCCAATTGCACTGCATTGGATGAATCAAACAAGAAAATCCAATTGCTTTTAAAGGGAATGATTTAGTTATACATCTTGTGCAGTTTTTTCCCCCAATTTTGTTACCGAGAGACTTTGATAAACGACCCCCTTTTCATATAAAACCTATGGGGGTCATTTATCAAAGTCTCCAGGCTGGACAACTGATCCAAAAATACTGCATCAACAAAAATAAAATATTAATAATTTTCATGGGAATGATTTTTCTTGATAAATGTTGACCAAGTTTTTTGGCCTAGAGATTTTGATAAATTACCTCTATAGGGTTTATATTTATCAAAATCTCCTGCTTTCATATATTTGGGATAAAACATGTGCAAGCAATTAAAATAACCCCTTTCAATGTGGTTCTTTTTCTTTTCATTAAAGGATCTGTCCTTTGCCCTCTGCTCTTCTAAATCTTTACCTCTTCTAAATCTTCTAAATCTACACCTCTTCTAAAGCTACACCTCTTCTCTTAGATACCGAATACAATCTTTTGACTTTTAGTATCATGTCTATATTGATGACACCCACATTTACATCTCCGCCACTGACCTTTCCCCCTCTCTCCTGTCCTGTGTCACCAATTTTCACTCTGCAATCTCCTCCTGGATGTCCCACCATTACCTGAAGCTTAACATGTCCACAACAGAACTAATACTCTTTCCCCTTTCCACTGCAACCCCTACACCCAAACTCTACCTCACTGTCAATAACACCACAATCTCAGCAACACCTCAAGCCCGCTGTCTAGGGGTCATCTTTGACTCTGATCTCTCCTTCATTTCTCACATTCAGTCCCTCACAAAGTCCTGTTGCCTCTATCGCCAAAATATTGCCAAGATACGCCCTTCTCTCACTCATGATGCAACTAAAATCCTAATTCACTCACTCATCTTGTACAAAGAACTCTACTACACTGCCCCACCTTACATCTCAGCCCTCATCCCCATATATATCCCTAAACGCCCTCTACGTTCTGTCCACAACATCCACCTTTATTCCTGCCTTATCACCTGTTCTCACTTCCGCCTACAAGACTTCTCCGAAGCTGCACCCTGGAATTCCCAACCTCAAACCATCAGACCCTCTCCCGGCTGTAAGACATTAAAAAACTCCCTGAAAATGGTCAAGTACTTGCCGAGTCCGAGGATATAGAAAGTTCCGTAGTCAAAATCCGTAGCAGAGTCCGAGGGTCTTAGGGGTTAGAGTAGTCTGTAGGAAAGCCGAGTTCAAGAGACAGAGGGGGTATTCAGACGAGCCGGGTCAGTAGCTGTAAGGAATAAACACAAGAGAGCACGACACCGGTTCCAGGCAACACAGGTAGCAAGGAGCTATGCAGAGCAAGGAAGAGAAGGCAAAGCAGGATATTTAAAGTGACTGTGACCAATCCGGACGAGGGGCATGGTGGAGGCGTGTCGAGGAGCTGCTTGTGAGTGGCTGAGAGACCAGGAAGTAGTAGAGCACAGCTGAGAGTCTGTAACACCAGTGCCAGAATCCAAGATGGCACGGCAGAGTTCAAGGTATGCACTGGGCGGCGGCATGGGTAGTGACGGGGGGCAGGGGCAGCAGCCGCTGCAGTACTGGTAGTGGGTAAGGAGTGGTCACGCCGCAAGGGATGTGGCCCCCGATTCCTTACACAGGTATACTTCTAAAATCCAACTATCCTCTCCTCCCCCTCAACCTCATTGGGACCAGCTGTGTGGCTGGACCAATCTCCACGCTATGTAACACCCCCTACCAAACCCACCCTCAAACCTTAATGAGATCTGCTGTCTGGCTGGACCAATCTCCACGCTATGTAACACCCCCTACCAGACCCACCCTCAAACCTTAATGAGATCAGCTGTCTGGCTGGACCATACTCCACCCTGAGGTATACTCCATCCCACAATGAACAGAGACTTAACCTTTAATTTCAACATTGTCCCTCATTACCTCTAGATTGTAAACTTTCACAAGAAGGGCCCCCATTACCGCGTTGTATCTGTTTCTGCATGTTTGTCCTTATTTGTATTTGTATGTCATTTTCTTAATGTAATTATCAGATGTCTGTACCCCCATTCTACCACGCAACAGAATATGCTGGTGCTTTACAAATAAACGATAATAATAATCCTATGCAGTTTAGGTGGTCAGTTATTGATGGCTCTAAAATGCAAAACAGGAGCAAAAAATGACACCAGAATTATTAAAGAATACAAAAAACATTTACTTTTGATAACAGCAAAAATATTTGCTGTAGTTTTTAATACAGAAGATTTTGATAAGTGAATCTCTTTGAAGAATATTTGTAAAGACAGAACTGTAGTTCCATTTCAGTGCTTCAGAGATCTCACTGAATACAGATCAGTCCACTATATGTGTTTTTATATGAATTCAATGGTTATTCCGAGATATAATAATCGCTATGGCCTCAATTCAGAGTGGAACATTCATAAAGGGTTAAACCCTGTGGTATACAGTGGTATTCAAAGTAGACCAATTAGGGACCTGTATGACTTACGTGTTGAGGGTACCCGTGGGCACCGAGCAACCGGCGACAATGGGATATCTTCATGACATCGAGAAAAGGTGCCTTGAAGTTACATTAGTATATATAATTGAATCATGATTCCATAGTAATCCCCTAGAATATATAGAGCAAGTATAACAGTTCAGTACTGGGCAGAGTCGGAATCCGCTTGTGTGCTTCCTGCCGTCTATGATACCCGAGATGGAAAAGAAAAGGAGACGCACTGCTGTGTGAAGAATAGGGCTAGAGCACAATAAATAAAATTAATTTATTCAACTCATGGTGACATAAAAACAAGAATAGGCAAAAAACACCTCTGACACATTTCGCACCTTTGAGCGATTTATCAAAGGGTAACTATCAAACTCTACTCTCCTTGTTAAGTACAGATCTACACTGGAAGGTGTGCTGTGTGCTTGTTCAATTCTTCCCACCTCGTTTGAGTGATTAGGTCTATATACGTATTGGGGACATAACGACCTCACCAGTGAAGGTCTGTACTTCATACAACAAATTACAACAATCCATATGCGGAAAAGAAGAAATATTAAAAATGACATATTTAAAAAAATATTCAAGTTAAAAAAATATTTGGATAAGAATAATTTGCCAACTTTATTCTGTAACAACAACACGTTCAACATAATGCATAATTCTGTTTGATGTGGTTAATTATAATATTAGTTTCATAAAGGACAGGGATACACATATAAGACTGCCAGGTCTGCAACCCTGCCTTTCAACCATTATCACCTAGCATACAGTGCTCCCATTGCAGCAAGGGATTCTGGGAAATGACATGCAAATGAGCACCCAATGTGTCACCTTTTCCCTGGAATATCCATTCACATGGAGCCCATTTAAGCTGATGCATCGCTGTTCACACAGCTTTTAAGCATCATGGGACTAGCAAAGCAAAGCCAGTACAAACCACTCACAGACATGTTTCAACCTTGATGGGTATCATCGGTGTGAGGTTGGTCTATACTTGCTTTGAAATATTTCTAGGAAGCTGTGTGAATGGCAATGCATCAGCTTAAATGGCTATATGCTATCGGTGGAGGGTTTTTGTGAGAGAGAGGGAGAGAGAGAGAGAGAGAGAGAGAGAGAGAGAGAGAGATTGGGATTGGTTAGTAACCCTCAAACAGAGACAAAGTTATTAGAATAATCTCTATCTATACCTGAATAGACAAAAGGAAGATGTCTTTGATTAAATGAATCGATGGAGTCTAACTTGTTGTCTCAAGTATAGGACTACTATCACTCCTATATTCAGGTTAATGAATGGCATTACTACACTACAGGATGCCCATGGGATACCTTTCTATTCCATGGGGGATGTCCATCCATTGATAGTAACTATAAGGTTCTAGATCTGATCGAAGTTGATACATTGATTTATCATATTTTCAACTGTGACAACCTTTATTTTGGACAGTGGATAAAGGATCACTCTTCCAATTATCTAAGAATTTTTTTTAGTTCACAATCTACAATCATACCTCCGGGGCAAGTGTTCCCAAAGTTAAAAGCCCCCCAAATAACCCTGCAGTTAAGCATATTCTGATGATTGCCACCTCTATCTTTGACCAGGATATGCTCAATACCAGTAAAGGTAAAGGTACTGATTCCTCCTTGAGAGCACCCAGAGAAATGTCTAAAGATGGAAAATCTAATATCCGCATTTTTTATGGATCTCAGGTGCTTCATAATCCATATTTTTAAGGGTCTAATAGTTCTCCGTATATAGCTTTTCCAATGTCCACATCTCAGCAAATAGATGACATAACTAGTGTTATATATAAAATAAATGTTTTTATTTTTTAACTAGTTTTGTGTGTTTACATCTCAGGTTTGTCACTGGGTTCACATAAGAGCAAATGCAACAATTGCCACACTTCTAAAATCACTTTGGTGTGAAAAGACCTTATGTTGTTTGTGAATGTTAATCAAATAGATTCGGGGACAAGTAGGCGGCACAGGTTTCAGGTCTGTATCCAATTTTAAAATATACAAATGTTTATTTACAATGGATCTGATTTGATTTGCTTGTTTACTATATTGTGTTATAAATAATGGGGACACCTCACTTATCTTATTGGTGTGATGAATGTTATCAGTGACTTGATGTTGTTAATCCATAAGTTTGGATCTATTAATCAATTCCAAAGTGCGGGGATACAGTTTCAGGCGAAGAGAATCCTGCACCCAATACAACATAGACAAACAATTTCTTTAAAGTACAGGTCATCTCTACGACAAAGATACAAAGTATCTGATGAAAGGTCCATGTGGGACCTGAAACGTTGTCCTCCACTGTTCTTGGCTGTCACATTTAATGGAGAATAGCCTTATGAACTTGTGAGTAGAGCTCTACTTTGTATCTGTCTTAGAGGAGACCTGTACTTTGAAGAAATTGTTTAGATCTATTAATCAGGCATGCATTATCAAAAGACTCTTGAATATCACTGTTTTTATATCCCCTTGACAGAATCTTGTGCTGCGATCCTTTGATTGTTCTAAAAAGGATTCCAAACTTGAACAGATACATCTCAGCCTCAACTATTGACCTTTGGGTATACTTTTGATAAGCGACCTTCGGTAACTACTATTGGCCCTTAGAAATGTATTTCGAGAGTTTGGTTTGCTTAATATATCTGTCTGAATGTGGCAGTCCATATCAATGTATAATAGGAGGTCAATATAATTGATGTGATGACTATGATGTGTATGTGAAAACATAAATTATAATTGAGTGTGTCAATAAATGTTGATATAGTCTGGGTTTCCATATCCCAGATGAAAATTAGATCGTCGATATACCTTTGGTAAAAGATTATATGATCCCTATCTATGTTGTGTCACTAAAAATATGTGTGGATCCCCAGAAGCCCATGAAGAGGTTGGTGTGTGAACATGCAAAATATGTGCCTATGGCTGTGCCTTATGTCTGCAAATCAAATTGTACATTAAACAAAAAAAATTGTGTGTTAAGAAAAATAATATAGAATCTGTGATAAAAGTGGTTTGTGCTGTTGAAAGGTTAGATGAGGTCTGGATGGCAGTGATGCCTTGCTTGTGATCAATAATAGTATAAAGTGAGGTGACAACTATGATGCATGTACCAAAGGTTGGAGTATGAATCAACATATCTGTATAAGCCACCCACTAATCTTAATATATAAAATTGAAATTTGTGGGGTTGTTGCTAGATGTGGTGAATCTGATTGGTCCGTGGGTCTGTCACTCAGCCTCTGGCCAATCAGATTGGTCCATATCCCTGTCCCGCCCTGCACACCTCTCATTGGCCTGCGTGGCTCTATGATGTCACCCAACTGCCACTCTCTTCTCCTCCTCACCCGCCCACAACCACCCAGCCAGTAACACTAACAGCCGCTCCGGCGCAGGCCTCACCTCTCCCCCACGTCTCCCCCACCACAAACCCCCCTCCCCCCGGTCACAACTCTAACAACCGCTCCGGCGCAGGCCTCACCTCTCCCCCACCACAAACCCCCCTCCCTCCGGTCACAACACTAATAGCTGCTCCGGCGCAGGCCTCACCTCTCCCCCACCACAAACCCCCCCCCCTGTCACAACACTAACAGCCGCTCCTACCGAGCACACTCTCCCCCTGGCTTCCCTACTTGCAGCCAGCGGTGTGGGGTCAGGAGGCGGCGCAGATGGAGGACGGGGCCGGCCACACCACACCATGGAGTCCCTCTCCTCCCTGAATCCCTTAGCTTACATTTCGAGGAGAAGGACATCTGAAACCGCTGCTAGCGAGGACCATGATGTGCGGTTCAGGGGGGGGAATAATGTGAGGGGCAGGGGGGGAGAGACAGGTGTGGGTGCGGGGTGGGAGAGACAGATGTGGGGTGCAGGGGAGTGGTGAGTGAAGTGGGGTGCAGGGGAGTGGCGAGTGATGTGGGGTGCAGGGGGTGGACATGTGATGGGGGGTGCAAGGGGTTGACAGTGATGTGGGGTGGACAGTGATGAGGGGTGCAGGGGGGTGGAGAGTTGTGTGTGGGGTGCAGGGGGGTGAGTGATGTGGGGTGCAGGTGGGGAAAGTGATGTGGGGTGCAGGGGGCAGTTTTGTGGGGTGCAGGGGGTTGGACAGTCATGTGGGGTGCAGGGAGGGGAAACCGCAGCTGTGAAGGAGGGGGGGACCCATCTGTAAAGGGGGGTAAATTCCAGGCAACGCCGGGTATATCAACTAGTACTCTATATAATTAGTTTGCCTGGAAGGCATTCCAGAGACTTGTAGATCTTTGGAAGATGGTGAAGTATTGGTATGACTAGATCTGCCACATAAAGTAAGGTTCTCTATTTCTCATTGAGTACTTGGAGTATTTGTCCTGAATCAAGTAGATTTTTTCATTCACACAAAAATGTGCTAGTTGGATCCCCATTCAGTTTGAGATATGAGTGATTGTCAAACATTTGTCGAATGCCTTCATTTTTGTAATCATTACTATGTTGAATTACTACCGCCTATCATTTATCAGCATATCATGATTATTGTTTCTTTTTCTTTTTCAGGGTCAATAGTTCTGCCTGTTCCTCCCTAGACATATTGCTGTGTCTACAGGAGTTAAACATAAATCCTTTAGCCAATGTGTGCAGATCCCTTTCCATGAGCCTCTTAAAGGTCTGTAAATGTGTCCCTTTGATATGTTGAGGTAAAACACTGATTTGTTTTTGAAACCTGAATCTCTAGAAACCACAAAAAAGGAGGCAGATAAATCATTAACACCGTCATCTACAATTTGTTCATCAATTATAGCATTCATATCTTGCAAAGTCTTTGAAAGGGGAGAATTTGCACCCATCCTTGTCATCCATACGGGATGGATCAGAGACCTGTTGATCTATGGCCCCCAGGGAATGGATGGATGGAGTAACTCCCTTGTAAATGTGGCCCTTTTTACTAAAAAAAATGTTGAGAAATTTCTGTAAATCTATAACCGTCTCAAATAGTCGGAAATCATCATGGGGAGCAAAATTGACACCTTTATTTAGAAGGGAAAGTTTCCCCTCAGTCAGTTAAATTCCCTAAATATTGATTATATTATTAATGGAAGCATTCTATATAGGGTCAGTCTTGTTCTCATTCTTCATAATTGTGATGTCAGAATATCGTTATTTCTGGAAAAGAAACTGCATGTCTACGGTTGTCACTGTCTGAGACATTCTCCAAGTTTGACATCTCAGCATTTATATTCTTCAAAATTAAACTCTGCGAGCTACATCTTCTTAGATATTCTGTGTTTCTTGGGTGATTTCTCCAGTGGACACCTTCGTTGTTCTTTCTACTAGGGAGGCTTGTCTTTTGCTAGACATAAATTTGATTGCATGTATGCGATCACTTTCAAATTTATTCTGATTTTAATGCATCACGTCTTTCTCCATTATGTTGATATTTGTGGACAGTTTTTGGTCATTAGCAACAAACTTCTCCATTGTTTCAAATTGGTCTAATTTGGTTTGCAATATTTTTATCTTTTCTACGAAGTACATTTTTTCTTTTATTTTGATTGTATAATAAGTTCTATGAGTTTTACTGAACAATCATCTAGTATTTTAATCCAATTTTCTTTTCACTATTTTGACTGCAACCAAACGAGGGTATATTTTTTACACTTAGGTCCCAAAGAAACCTTTTCACTTTGAAATCACTTTCTAATGTATAATGTCCCACCAGAGGCAAATGTCCTGAGAAAGGGATTTTTCCAATTTTCCAAAATACATGGATAAATCAGAAAAGCAAAACATACAGGACCCCTATAAGCTCATGTTAAACCACCAAAATAACCACAACATATATATATATATATATGCATATAAGTGTCAAAGAGGAGTGCTACTGAGCATGGCAATTTATATTTAAAACCAGAGAGAGAACATGAAACACAGACAGAGCCCAGTGCTACATCCAATGACACAAATACACGGTACAGTGCCTAAATATATATATTTGCACCTTATGGTTTTCCACTTTGCTCATTTATTAGATTTGTTACTTACAAGCTGATGCGGGGGCTCCATCCCTCTCTCCCCTTTCCCTATTGTATATACCACCATGACAGGAAGTAAGCCTTACTCTGGCTCTCATTGCCAGCAGTTGCCGCTGGCCTTTAAATTGAGGAAAAGAAGGGATCCAGCGCTCCACGGTTTTCTGAATAAGAAAATGTATTGTGCCACACAACTTTTCGACCTTATGGTTTTTATCAAGTGACTAGGCATTAATAAGTAAGGATCTACCCAGTATATATATATCCTTTATCATTACCCATAAACAGGTGAATAACAGGTGAATAACAGGTGAATAACAAGTGAACATTACCCCCAGCTGACCCCAATTCGCCTCCCCTGATCAGTTCTATGTCCATAAAGTGCCCAAACAGTTTGTGAATGTCTACTTCCGTTTTTTCGATCCTCTTCCGGTATTTGCGTTCCAGTGATGTCATCGTGTTCTTCTGCGCATGCGCTGTCCGTGCTTGCGTTCCAGCGTTGTCTCTCTCTCTCTGTCGGCCAGGCCTGACGTCAGTCACCTCGGTTGTGATTGGCTCTCCCCTTCTCATAATCCTGTGGGTGGTGTTTCATCTTCATCTTCCTGAGACTTCACTTCTTCACTCTTGCTGCGATCCGGTTTTAAGAGATTCTCCTTTAACATCTGTCGTCCTGGTCATCTTGCTGCGATCCTTGTAACAGAATAGATTGGCAGGCACTTCAAAAAAGTTTTTTATTAAATGTTGTTTTTAGCACTTGCATCATTTTGGCACTTGTTTATACTACAAAATGCCACCCCTGATCATATACATTTATTTTTTCCATGTAAAAAATAAGTACAGACATTAAACTGATACTCATGGAAGAATGCCCATTATATACAGGACTTTATACAAGACAAGGATCGCAGCAAGATGACCAGGACGACAGATGTTAAAGGAGAATCTCTTAAAACCGGATCGCAGCAAGAGGGAAGAAGTGGCAGTCTCAGGAAGATGAAACACCACCCACAGGATTATGAGAAGGGGAGAGCCAATCACAACCGAGGTGACTGACGTCAGGCCTGGCCGATGGAGAGAGAGAGAGACAACGCTGGAACGCAAGCACGGACAGCACATGCGCAGAAGAACACGATGACGTCACTGGAACGCAAATACCGGAAGAGGATCGAAAAACCGGAAGTAGACATTCACAAACTGTTTGGGCACTGTATGGACATAGAACTGATCAGGGGAGGCGAATTGGGGTCAGCTGGGGGTAATGTTCACTTGTTATTCACCTGTTAGTCACCTGTTATTCACCTGTTTATGGGTAATGGTAAAGGATATATATACTGGGTAGATCCTTACTTATTTATGCCTAGTCACTTGATAAAGACCATAAGGTCGAAACGTTGTGTGGCACAATAAATTTTCTTATTCAGAAAACCGTGGAGCGCTGGATCCCTTCTTTTCCTCAGTGTACTTTGGATTTTATGGCAGGTACTTCCTTGAACCAGCAGCACCGGTAAATTGTATGCATTTTTTCAATTTGTGGAGTGCAGCCTTATCCCCTCTTACAGCTGGCCTTTAAATAGCAGGCAGTTGCTACCTAACGTTGCTCGTGCAAAGTACTCTAGGCCTTTGATCCTGTTTGTCTTAAACCCCTGCCTGGACCATATTACCTCCTGCCTGGTTCCTGTTTTTCCTGCCTTGCTCTAGTCCAGTACTGCCCTGCCATGTCCCAGTCCGGTTCCTCAGTCCTTGTTTGTTCCTGAGTCCTGAGCCTTGCCTGTGCCTGCATCATCCCCAGAACCGGACCTGTCTTCCCCTTGCCTGTGCTTGCATCTTCCCCTGAACTGGACCTGTATTCCTCTGCATCCCAGGCTACAGATCCCAGGCCAAGATTGGTGTACCTACTCCCAACCTCTGCCCTGCGGGTCCGTATCCTATCCTGCAGTCAACAGCATTATACCTCTACTCCCCCTTCCTTTAGTACTCCTCACATATAGAGTAAAACTTTAGCAGGCCATATTTATTACCGGTGTGTCTTACATTTTATGCCTAGTTTAACCATCATGTTAAGCTTGTCTGCTTGACAAGCCTGCATTACATTTACTCAGAAAATAATTTCTCATATTTAATTTAGACACTGAAGGAGGAAACCATTGTCATGCCACATTTGACAATATTTACTAAAATGTGCTACTCCATTAGACACTATCGGGAGCCAGAAAACACCTTATCGACCATTCACTGGGATTGGTGTTATGTTGTCTTCCTGTGCTAGAAGGTGTCTTGTGGCATAGCATAGCTTAGTAAACATGGGCCATGATGTTGACTTGGAATCTAAAAGTGTAACTTCTGACCTATAGCGAAGGCGTAGTAGCTGTATTGATCTCAGATAAATGTAGATTCTTTGATAGTTATGATACCTTTTCTTGAATCACTATGAGAATTTTTCATATTGTAGTTTTGCATGAGTTTTGTTTTGAGATCTGGCAAGTCCCTTCTTCAGATACAGAATAAAGATGGATAACATGGATGCCCTCTGACTTCTCTGCCTCTATCAACATGGCCACTGAGGCAGGAAGTCAGCCCCTGCATGAGCTGGATTGCTCACACCTGCCTGCTCCCTTTTATAAGGTTTCCATTGCCCTCTCTCCATGCCTGTGCAAGACATTCCTTACCTTGTCTCCTTTTGGAAGCCATGTTGCTGTTTCACCTGCCTCAGACCCCTGCCTGCCGCCGGTCTTCTCTGCTTCTCTCCAGCCCTTACCCTGGAACTGGACCCCACTATTCTACTGATTTAGGATCTAGATCTCAGGTACGAGTCCATCTATACTCTCCACCTCTGCCTAGCGGGTCTGTCTCCTGCACAGTACAAAGCGACATACGCAAACATAACATAAAGGAGCTATGTACTCAGCCATTACAAAATTGGCACAAATGAGGGAATTCACTGGGTTTTGGCGCTCGAACTGATGTTAACTACCATCTAAGTCAATGGCATTTAACACCGGATCAAGCTTTGATACTCCTTAACAGAGCTTAGTGAATGATTCACTGAAGCTTGGTGATGTAGTTTAATTTTCATTTTGCTCCACAAAGTATCAATGTATCAATGTATTTGTTTCAAATTTCACAGAATGTGTGTCAGCTTGTGGTGGATCAAATGAGGTGTTACAGACTAGGGAGGAGTTACATGACAGATTTAATGTATTAAATTGCATGCCTCTGTGCGTTAACATTTTATTATGTTTAATCGCCAGTTCTTAGGTGGCATAAGCGTCCTTGTTTATAAAATATGCGGCTGATGGGAGAAATGTGAATAATAAGCTTATTATATATAATGCAACTTAGAGCAGAAAATGGTGCAAGTGCATCACAATAAACTTTCGGTGCATTGACACCAAACCCCATAGTCTAATTTAAAATAACTTGTAAGGTATTGTAAACTTATTTACAACTACAGATATGAAAAACCCTCATCTGGGTTATATTCTGTAAGGTTTATATCGCTGTCCCATTTTGAAAGTCATGACCACTGTTAAATAGTTTTCATCGTCTGATTGAAGTAGAAGTATATATATTTTTTAAATAGCAAAAAAAGTGTGCTAGGAGCTTGGAATTTCACTTGTATTTGCATAAAATGTAATTTAGCCATGGTAAACACAGCATATATTAAGTAATCTTTGTGGCATATCCAAAGCATTGTATTCAATTCACAATAAGCATAGTAAATCAAGTACAAACAAAAGACGTGCATACTAAAAAACTTAAATCAATTCATTAAAATTGTAGACTTGATCGTCTGCAGTTATTGCAAATAGTGCCACATTCCACTTCTGTCACACATAATGCAAACAATATAACAATTTCATGCTTGTTTCAATAGTTTACATTGAACTGTGTGATTACTACAAAAGCATCTATAAAGTAACATAAATAAAGAGAATTTTAGGGGTTTTTTCCAGAACCAGCTAATATAGCTCTTCCCTATTTCTGTGATTAAATAAAAGTGACACATGAACCTTAAGAATACCCCAAAATAAAATGAACCTACATGAGTATTTTCGTGTATATAATCTAGGTGTACATGTTAACCTCTTATTGCCAGCAAATTTTATTTTATATATATATATATATATAAATATATATATATATAATCATATTCATTTTTGATTATTAAGCTTGGCTAACACGGTACAGATACGTGTGTGTGTGTGTGTGTGTGTGTGTGTGTGTGTGTGTGTGTGTGTGTGTGTGTGTGTGTGTGTGTGTGTGTGTGTGTGTGTGTGTGTGTGTGTGTGTGTGTGTGTGTGTGTGTGTGTGTGTGTTACTGAAAGGGTTAATCATATACAATTAGTAATTTCATCACATAAAGGAGATTATTTTTATCTCCTTCCAGTAAAGGGAAAAAAAATGTCAAACAACATTTTCCAAGCTTCCTTACTTCCAGAAATAATAATCCAATTTATATACCAGTAGAAGACCAAGATCGTGAGTGCCATTGTGTAAATTTTCCACTTGACTTTTCATTATCTACCTGAACAAAATCAATCTATATGTATGGGATCACCATGCAATTCAAGAGATAAAAGCTCAAATAAATGTGCTTTGCATATCCCACAGATAAATGTCTCATGTTTCATTCTATACTTTGTTTTTTTGTCAGATGCATTTGTAATACCAATAATTTCTGCAATGCAAAAAGAGAGTGACTGTCTGTGTTTTAAGTGTTTACTTCTTTGCTGGCAATATTGATCCTGTAATATGGACGTTTGTTAATAAGTAACGTTAGACAGATACCAGTTGCCTTAGGTGTATTCATCCTGCATGACATACGTCAGCTTCCCTCTCTCATTTTCTACCTCCATGACATATAACAAACAAGATGGTTACAAAATAGATAAAACTGTAGTAACATCATACAGGCTGACAATTATTCAATAGTCCCTCCTCTAGCATGTGTCAAATGTAATTAATGTTTTAGGTTATTGTTTTATGTATGTGGGATCAATTGCTTGCTATTCTTTCAGCTTTCCCTGGCAGGGATTCGATTTCTTATCTTGGCCTGTTATGCACTTGTTGTATTTTGACCCTTCAAGTCCCAGAGGGCACCGCAGCACCAGAGCGCCATGACCCCTCTGGCATAGAGCGGTCAGGTAATAGCTTCTTAAAGTGGTCAAGTGACCGTGGTGACCCTACAACCTGGAAACGGAAGAAGCGGGGTCCTCAGATATATTTCCCTGCTCTTCAGATCCCATGAAGCTGAATATAAAGCTTTTCCTTGGGAATGACGTCGCCGGTACATCATGGAGCCACTGGAGTGCCAGACCCCATGACGTAGTGGCAATGTCTTGGAGCACCCAATGGGTTAATGTCTATTTGGCAAAGCAGTTTTGTATTTGAAAGGAGCACTCACATGGATGGTGGTAGTGAGCGGCCACAGATGCTCCGACTGCCACCGCAAGCAGTGTTCAACCTGGAGAGCCGGCTATTAATATTTGTCTTATTTTGCCCAGCATACATTGTTGGTGCTATATATAAATTATAATGTACATATGTTTGAAATAAAAAAAAAATGCATGTGTTATATTTGTGGTGGTGTAAATTCAGCTAACAGATGTTATTGATCTGCTACAAACAAAATATAGAAACAATTAGAAGTTAAGCAAAGAGGTAGCCCCATGTACCTATCATTTGGGGGGGGGGGGGGTTGCATCTTTTCTTTTAATTACCTTTTAACAGAGTGCCTTGTGCTTTTTAAGGTGACATTTTTTCCTTTCTTTTGAATGATCTTACAATCCAGTTATATCTCCGTGGAAATCAATCAGATGAAGATTGTGTAATAAATGCCTATTTCAGCATCTCCAATAACGATAGAATGAAAGCAACCCAGAAACATTGTATATTTTTAAAACAGCAAAATATAGGAAATCTTATGGGGTTTTTGTATAAATTAATCCTGTAGTGTTAGATAATAGTGACTGTATTTTTACTATTATTATTCAACCCTTAATGTCATTTTTAATAGTTTTATTATACTGGGCATTCTTTGATTTCTATATCAAGTTTTAGCGCAATTCTCCAGCAATGCAAGATCTTTGTAACACTTTCCTGTTTGTGATAATTTGTTGCCAATATTCCCAGCAGTTTGAGCTGTAAACTGTATCAATAGTCAATGTTACCTTAGTCATATCCGGATACATTGTAGCTGCTGAAATAAACTGACTGAATGATTGCTTGGAACTAAAAGGCGGCCATTTAGTTAGATACACCATCAGGATTTTTACAGATGTATAACAGGAGCACCAAATGATTGCCAGCTTACGTAAGAATGTAGAATGATACATTGTCATGTGCTTTACATATACAAATAAGAAAAAAAGGGGAGGGGGAATTAGTATTGCCACAGTACTTTAGTATTCTGTCCTAAAAAATAAAATAGTATAATTTTATTGGACTGCAACTTTAAATGGTGTTAATAAAGTGTAGATAATTGATACAACCGTTGATACATAATATTATTATATGTGTCAAATGAACGTACGTATGTCTTTATTTATATAGCACTATCAATGCACATAGCGCTTCACAGTAGTAATACACGTGACAATTATATCAATACAATTATAGGCTAAAGCAGTAAAATTCCGGGCATTACAGAAATCCCTGCTCTCTGATTGGTCAGAATTCCGGGCATTAATCATTCAGTAATGCCTGGAATTTTTGACAACTTGCCAACTCACCTCAAAGCAGAGATGCAGGGGCTCGCGCTGAGAAAAAAACCGGCAAGTTTAAAACTTACCTGCAACACCTCAGCTCCTCTCCTCACTGAGCACACTGAACATGATAGCACAAGCAGCCTCTCTCCCCCTCTCTCTCACAGCTGTTAGTGCTGTCAGAAGCTGCCATGTCCCAACTGGTAACTTTGTTGCTTGTTTGTTGCAGTCTCTCCTGCCCCTCAGCCCTCTCATCTTCTACTTTACTACTTTTTCCTACACAGGTATATACACTGATAAAAATCAATGACTACAAAAATGTATCCTTTTTTATGAAAAATTAAAAATAAGCCTACATTTAGTCTATAATAGTAATAATCCCCTCAGAACAGGGCATTACTGGCCAATAATGCCCTGGCTGGGTTAAAGTCCCTCGGAGTCGCCTCAGGCCTTCAACTCTTCCAGCCAGGGCATTATTGGCCAGTAATGCCCTGTTCTTCAGGGATTGTTACTTAAATAACAGA